>NC_056744.1:218706793-218804293 GCF_019279795.1 Protopterus annectens | reverse complement strand
TAACAGTCTACATATGTATGGGTATATAAGTAAGATGAACATGTTAAAGGTGGGATTACCATGCAAATATGGTGTGCATTGTGGGATATTGTGCCAATAACTGTGTAATGTACAGTATTCTAGGCAGATCTGTATTCTGTTCACATTTATATCACGTTATCGAAAGATGAAAATAGCGAACGCTATTTCATTGAACCTAAAATATCTAAACTACATAATATCGAACATTCAGAACAGCAAATTTTTTCCTTGGGAAAAAATTCGCTATTCTGAAACACATACACACAACACAAGCACACCTAAAAAACATCAATACACACACATACACTTATAATCCTACAACTAACCCTACACTAAACTATACAGATACTACTATCTCTCCACTTATCTTAACCCAAACCCTAATCTAAGGTCGGTTGCTATCACACACACACCTGACCCGTGCCCTAACCCTAACTCAGTTAACCCGCCCCAACCCTAATTCACCTAACCCGTGCCATAACCCTAACTCACTTAACCCACCCCTAAACCTAACTCACCTAACCCACACCCTAATCCTAACAACTACACAATCGCACACTTACCTGAACCCGAACTGTAAATTTCCACCACAGCGCTGAAAATAGGTAAGCCACAGAACTGGCCAACCAAATTCTTTCCCTAGGAAAGAATTATGTGTTCTGCAGCTTCGCTATTTTTACATTCGCTCAAAATAATTCGATATTAGAACTTTTGAAGTTTTAAAACTTCGATGTCCTGATATAGACTCTTCTATTCTACATAGTAGTTTTGCTATGTTATGCAAACAGTAGTTATGTCTATTGGCAATTACAATACTCAATGACAGGATACATAGCATTAGTATTCATCTGACAGGTTAGCAGCATAATAGCAAATATAACTGGAAGAGCCATGTAACTATCCATGCACATAACACATGTAATATCCACCTCTCCGCTATTGTTTGCAAGCAATAACAGCTGTGCATGTGTACATGTTATGCAAATGTGTAGTGACCCTTGTTACAGAACTGGGCCAAATGGCTATGTGCACACCTACATAGAGTGGATATTGAGAGTACAGACACACTAGTTGAACTACCAGGTTTGTGTAGCCCAACCTCTCATTGCCAGCCTAACAGCTGCCTGCACATACTGTTTGTAAGGTAGTGCACAGCACTGGTAATGAAACAGGTTGCATGTCATCTTTAACTCCAGTGTAACATCTGCAGTAAAAGTGTAAGATGTAGGAGACAGCTGCCCATATGTAATAGCTGCATCATAGGGGATGGCTCATATTATATGATTATATCCTGATCATGTTGATAGTGGCATCAGAGCCTATTGATACATGACTCTGTTTGGAGAGTGGGTGTCTGTGCCCAACCGAGCTCATGGTCCTGGTGGATATGTGAGTATATACCCAGAGAAGGAAACAGACCTGTAGACACTTGCATCATCTGTAATCAACTAGCAGGATGTCATGTGCTCCTCAGAGGAGGATTGCTGCTAAAGGTAGCTACAATGTTTCTGTAATAGCCAGTGTTGTCACGTCCATAACACAAATATTTACATGTGAGCATCACTGTCTAAAAGATCTTCATAGGCAATACATAAACTAAATACAGTACTTGGTACTTGTAGTACTGACTGCTCATTCATGCATGTCCACTAGTCAGCTACTGGTCTTTCCTAATGTCACCTTTGTGTATGTGGCCATCCTGGGGGAATGTAATCTCTATGCCATGTACACTGCCAGACCTGCCTAACTCCATGCCCCACACATTATCTGGGGTGCAGCTACAGGGGTAAGCTGGAAGGCAGCCCAGTCTACAGCCATGACTGGACTGGACAGTCATGAGGTGTAGGTTAACACATGCAGCTCATCAACACAACCAACACATACCCTTACCAGAACAAAGTAAAGACACCCACACACACTACCGGAAATCACACACATTCACAGACACATCTAAGTATCTGGCCAAACAAGTGACCCCCCCCCAAGCAGGAAGAGACAGACACCAAAATACACAAACTGTATGACATAGTTTGCATATCTGTGCCACACCTCTGAACACATGACTGGAAACATGCCCAACAGTACTCATTTGTGAATGCAAACTCTAGCACTATGTTACAGACTGACCTATACGAGGGCATACATACTGTCAGCTGCCTGTCTGCCATGATTAGCCACATACACTCAGACCAGCTTTTGAACTATACACATGGCTCTGGCATATTCCATGTTGTTGTGCAGGACCTGTGATGCAGTAGCCTAGGCTGCATGGAAACACATGTAGAAACTGTCAGGTCTTGTAGCCCATGCAGGTATGTCTCAAGGCCTGGGTAGCATTCTGCCATTGGCCAGAATGATACTGCAGTACAGAGACAAAAGGATTGTATTCCACAATTGTCTAGTGTAGTGGTGCATGTCACAGGGTATCCAGTATCTGTTGTCCTGGGATAACATGGTTGACAGACCATGGTGCTTTGCCAAACAGGGCCTACACCTGTCACCCCCTGGGAATCTGGATATTGCCTAGGGCTCATGCTTCTCCTATAGTGCCTTCATCATGCATGGTTCAAGTGAGGGTCCACTGCTGTTACAGGGACAGCCAAGCAATAAACTTCGGGTCTCACTACACAATGATACATGTCAGAAACACTATACAGACACACATATGCCAATCCCTAACATGGAGAACATATCTGTGCAGTGGCTGAGACATGTTTCAATGCTCTGGAGAGCACACCTGCATGACCATGTTATAACACATACCTCACCTTTTGCCCATTATCCTTTATTGGAACACACGGGCCACAGGTGTGTCCATATTCCTGAAGGATATGTGCACCCCCACACTAATTGAACTTGCATAACATCAGATGCATTATGCTGAGCAACTTCCTTTGTGCCAAAGTGGAATTCAAAATGCACCTTGCGACAAATCACCCACCAGGCCACGGACTTCCCAACTGTCATAATGTGCTGTGATGGGGAAGATTAGGTCTGAGACAGAACCATAATAATGGCTACTCACAACTATTCCAGTATGAACTGGGAAGACTCCTCATGTGCCAACACCTGCGCTCAATGCATGTTGGATTCCATCAACCCTACTAACTTGGATCACAGTAGTCACAAAAACAGGGCTAACAGTATGCTAAACATAGTTATTCTCCACTGCCAATGTTATGTTTCCTAAGAGCAGAGTGGTGAGTGCCATGGCACCCATGCAGATGGACAATGCATGTGCAAATGCTGAATCTTACACAAATGAACCTTAAGCGGTCACATATGTGCAGTGATTGAGCCATTGAAACAGAACCAGGATTCAACCCAACACATACAAGTAGGCAAACTGGTTGTTCCATGCTTTAAACTGTACCACAGAAGGTAGTAACTGTTGCAAGAGTGAACACACTTGAGTGTAGGTGATCCCTGGTCAGCCTCTGTATGATGCAGATACACCACAGAAAACCACACAAAGCTACTGTGAAACTAATCAGCCACATATTATGAGGCCAAGCACAGAGCATTCTATAGCTGTGTCATTAATCGTAATGGCATCAACAAGACCTGCTGTGCTGCACAGCACTATGGCATGGGAAGTACTGCACCTACAGAAATAGCACCCATTCATCCAGATAGGGTCTCAGAGAACCTAAATTGACTCCCACCTCCCCACTCCCCCAACAGGTACACTTAGTAATATATCCATGTACACTACAGGGCCCCTGTACTAATGACTATGCAGGTACAAGCTACACTCTCTAAAGCCATACATACAGCTTTCATGGGACCTGTCAACATCCCAGGGTGTATCCTACACACATGTAAGAACATTCAGCTATCCACATACACATCATGTTCAATCATAGCTCCATGTCAAGCTGTGCACACATTGAATGGTGCACAGCAACAGTTATCACGCCCCACAAGGGGGGAGACACCATTGATAATGGGACATAGTGCACAACTACCCTGCTGAGTCTTGTCTGTATGGCCATGAACCGTGGTCAGCATAATTGATGTACTCAGTACAGATGTAGATGACAGTAGGGTTGATTCACACTGCATATCATGACCTTGCCAGGTCATAGGACACCATCACCCATACTGTGTTCCAGCTACACTCAGTAAACTATGTGTATATTCCTATGTCACAGGAGTGGTTGGCAACTGGACTGCTGGCAGAACCCACACTACAGAATATGTCTGACAAATATACGCACATAAAACCAGTGCCAGCCACAGTAATACAGGGATCATTCTTGGTACTCCCCCTCTTTGTTATCTATACCACACAGACTAACACAGAAGGCATCTGCCTATTGATGTTTGCAAATGGCTATGAACTAGGAGCAATAGTTGACTCATTGTGTGCTGCGTTCAACATACAGAAGGGCCTTAGTGTGTCAGATGTGTGGTGTGTGATGTATGGACACAATCTGACAGCTAAGTATTGCATTGTCATCCCCTATGTTACAAACCCTGTACCCATTAACTACCACCTAGGCAGCGGTCAACATAATGGCAACTGTGTGTATGAGATGCAGCTGGACAGTACTTCCCTATGATAGTTACGTCACCACAAACAACAGGTAATCATATGTAGCACCCCAAATCATGACAAAGTGCCATCCAGGAATATAAAGATAACTGCTCGGCCATACTCAACACCCATGTGACCCATAATAGATCACATATTTTCTTTAAGGGTTATTTCCCATGTATAGATGGCCTACACTGCCCTTCACAATCCCTAGCTGCACTATGTAGCATGCAGCCTACCCTGAATAAAGCCATGTCCAACCCAGAGGTGTTGGACATGCCACACTTAACACATCCTGATCCCAAATAAACACATGCCTCATGGACATCCACCTTTCTAGTACAAGGATCACAACATGCCTGACAGATCCCTGTCCCATACTCTTAACATACTCTTGCCATACTATGCATCCCTGCCCAGTGAAGCTGCACATCGCCCCTCTCTGTGACATGGTGTGATGACCATATGCCAAATATATCAGTAACCATGTGTATCAGTTCTGTAGCACTGCTTGAACTGGCCACTGAAACTTACCTGTCTCTTGGCTACAGCTAGGTAACCTTTCTGCCTAGGCTCATAAATGGCCCATGACATATAGCCTATTAGATCACTATGACCATACATGCTATAGTTGATATCGAACCCTGCAAATACAAACAGGTTAGCTATTGTCCCATGTGTTAGACATGTACAACACAGGCAATACATGGCAGGATGCTACACAGCTGTACAGTGCCATGTAGATGTATATGGCAAAACACATACATGCTTACAAGTCTGCAGGGTCATAGGTCATGTCCCTAACGGTTATGTATGACTATATATTTGGCATATACACAGCATTAAGGTCAATTGCATTAATGTGAACACATCCAGGCATGTACTGATAGGTAAAGACACCACTACAGGCAAACAGACATACCCATGTCAAGACAACATCCACATGGTGTATGAGCAATGTCATCACATGACACACACACACATATATGGCGATAACATCACATCACCAGTAGGTGTCAAATGTGTGTGACCTATACATGTCAGTGGTGTTAGTGTCATGTAGAGTTACAAAGATGTATTTTTAATCTTAATAAAAGTGATACACATGTATGTTCAGCTGTACTGCTGTACTTCTCTATGAGTTACTGTGACCTTTCCCCATCGTTATGTCTTCCAGGTATGCCATGTAGCAGACTGCTGTCGTACAGCCACTTGGAGGATGAGGTTCTCATCCCATACCTCCTCGACAACTACATGACACTCTTCAGCCATGTGCCACAGGATGCACAGCAGCGGGATGCCCTGTGGGAGGAACTCTGCAGGAGGGTAAATGATGTTGGCTGTCACAATCGCACCTATTAGCAGGTGCACCGACACTGCACTGACCTGATAAGATGGGCAAAACAGCATGCTAATGCAATCGCCAGGGAACAAGGTACAACAGGTATGGGGCCACTCACCCAGCCCCCACTCACACGTACCAAGGAGCTACTGCCCAACCTGGGGACACCTGCAGACCTCCATCCACAAACTTTAGCTGGTATTGTAGAGGTGGGGGTCTCTCAACCACCGAACCCGGAGTTGCCTGGTAAGTCACTACTGCACATAAAACACAACTATATATCACATAGTTACGTGTTACTGTACAATATGTAATGTAACATCATATGCAAGGCATGTATGCACACATGCCACATATTATAGTTTGCTATTCTATGTATGCACAGATGTGCATACTCCATAGTATAGTGTATTGTACTGGCTTATGTGCTAACATGGACATTGCACCCTGTAGCTTTCACACAGGTGTGGATAAGGATCTTACTGCTGTGACACCCCTGTTTAGGTACCTCTGGCATTTTGCAGTGATAGCAGCCTTTGTCAGGTGAGATTGTTATTATTTACCAGGCCTGATAATGCACGGAACATATTAATGGCATGCTGTCTGCCATAACACATGTACACATAATGTATGGTGGTCCTGTTAATGGACACTGGTCAGACCTGCAATGCGTCACACTGTTTACCTATGTGAAACAATTGAAGACTATATGAAATACCTACACTAAACCTTTCAAACTGTCATTGCCAGATGTGTGGACAACAGTGAATACAATGGTGGAGGTGTGTTCCACTGTAGGGACAGGTACTACATATCAGCATTACACATGTTGGGAATATGAACAGTACTGTACAGAGAGCATATGTGTGCACACACACTAAATGTGTTGGAGCTGGAGTATGCTTGGCCCACAGGATACACCCTTGCTGAGTATACCCTTGCTATGAATGTCACACAATGTCATGTGTTATCAGACATGTCAATGACATGTAGTGGGCTGACTGCAACTCTGCTCAGCTATCCTGAAAAACATGTCTTACATCCCATACATACCACCCTTTGTCTGCATAACCCTGTCCTCAGTGGGGCATTTGAGATCTATAGGTGTATGTCATATGGGATAACACTGACATGTGAAATAAGATAGCCATTACAACCATTGAACCGAACATGTGTGCACATGGCCATGGAGGATGACCAGAGACATGAAGCAACACACTCAGTAGAAGTGATGTACATGTGTGTACACCCTGTTGTACATTGGCTCGACACAATACAACTATGGCCTTTGTGTAATGGTGATATTGCAGATATGGAAACACTAAACATCATTCAGGCCTGTGCACAGCTTGTGTAGGCATAACATAACATGTCTTGAACATCTGGAGTGTGTCACGGCATGGAAGCATTCACCTATACAGTATCCAAATACATACATGTGTTGCACAACATACACATACATCCACATCAAGCCACAGATATAGTACATTCACCTTGCTGGTGTCAGACATCACTGCCATGACTGCTCCTCATGTGTGTGAGGAGCACAGATGGTATGTGGGACATAGAGTACGTGTAAGTTAGCCATGTGAGGGCATAGTTGCCAGGTATCATTAATATGGTTGCAGATGTGCAGGGGTGTCAGCTGTATACCCTTCTGTGACCTGTGTCTCACATTCCACATTAGGGTTTATTGTGTATACACCTCGGTGACGTGGGTCTCATTCCACATTAGATATTGTATGTGAACATAGTCATGGCTATGAACTGTGTCAGTAACTCAGACTGTATAGCAATTGTGAAACCACATGATGCCCTGCAATGGCTATGCACATCAGCTCAATGTGCAGTATGTCCCTGCATATTTGTAAGGTGGACAGACAACATTGCATCAGGTGAAGGCCCATGTTAGTATAACATGTCCCTGCATTGGGACACCATTGCCGTACTGTAGGTTGGAAAGAACACCATTATGTTACACATGTATGCATGTCATTCAACATGTCAGCAGAAGACATGTCATACTACATGTGATTGGCAAGGTCATACGCCACACAGCAGGCCGGTGTACTGTAAACCTGTGCTGGTCTGTGGCACCATTGCAAAGTAGGGACAGCCATATCAAACATGTGTGTACAACCACATGCACAATGTCTACACTCAGCTCAGGGGTAGGTGAAATAATGTTGAACAGACATGCACTGCTTTGGGGGAGATATGCAAGCTAGGGCTCAGGCAAACATAGTATGCAGTCGACATACCCTACAGCTCATGTCCTCACATATAGGGGGTGGTGGCCAACACAGAGCATCAGTGGCAGATGTACAAAGGTCAGCGATGGTCTGTTAACATGTGGTGTATGTTGCACACACCATGGCAGTGCATTGCAATGGTGAAAAATGCATGCATTGTGTTGCAGGTATGGGGCATAGGCTACTAACTCAAATGGTGCAATACAGGTATGTATGCTAACCACCACTATAATTATGTAAGGTACATGCCGTCTGCTATAACACATGCATGCTGTTGTGTGCAACTCAGGGATGTATGATAAGTACCACTATAATTGCCTACGGTGAAACTATAATTGTCTAAGCTGATTGCCATCTGCCATATCACCTGCATGTAGCATGTGTGTCAGTGTGTGTCAGTATGTGTCTGTCTGTGTGTATGTGTCTGTCTGTCTGTGTGTGTGTCTATCTCTGTGTGTGTCTATCTGTGTGTGTCTGTGTGTGTGTGTCTGTCTATCTGTCTGTGTATGTCTGCCTGTCTGTCTATATGTCTGTCTGTCTGTGTGTGTGTCTGTCTGTCTGTCTGTGTGTCTGCCTGTGTGTGTCTGCCTGTCTGTCTGTGTCTGTCTGTCTGTCTGTCTGTGTGTCTCTGTGTGTGTGATGTTGGTGTTTGCGGGAGTCCCATATGTACTTGTTGACAACCCACAGATCAGTATGACAATACCTGCATGCACGTTGTAGCTTCCAAATCACAGTTATATTCTCCCATTTTCAATTATGTTTACTGTTCTAATGATCCAAGAGCATGATAGCTGTGTAGTAAGCTACTGTATTCAGAGCCGTCACATCCATAGTGGGTGACATCACAGGTATAGTTACCTGAAGCGTGGAGTGGGTAAAAGAGTAATATGCCAGAAGACAAGAGTAAAGGCCAATGGAAATAGTGGCGTCTCATTGGGAAGAGGTAATACCCACTGTCATGACAGCATGCAAACACAGACGCACCCACACACTCAGGGATTCACAGACACAGTAACACACACTCTGACACACACACACTCACACGCACACACTCACACACACACACACACACACACACACACACACACACACACACACACACACACACACACACACACACACACACACACTGGCATTCACAAAGATATACACCTATGTTACACACATACAGACACTTTACATGTGTGAGGTTTAACCACCTGCCTATGCCTTTCTTTCTACACTTCACTCTGTACTGGTGTCAACAACAGTGTTCAGGAGAGTGATAACATTTGGGATGTATTCCCAACTATACGTGACATATATGGACACACACCCACATGTGCCAGTACTGTGAATCAAACACCAGCCTATATCACGGTAAGTACCACCGAAGTACAGCACTATCACATCCGGTACAATGCTTATTGACTCTTTCCTTTGACAGCTGTGCTGATATATGCACAATATATGCACAGGGGAGGTATTACTGTTACAGGTGTCATGAGGTTTGCCTTCAGTGTCACCCTTACAGCATTCTACATTGTCTGTCTTCCACTTCAATTAACAACACCTGACCTTAGCAGGTACACAGGTTATTATAGGACTGGCTGTAACACATCAGTGAGCTTCCTCAGTAATCATTCATCTGCAAGGAAACCCCACCACTTAGTAGTCATGTCCAAACATCTGTCCATACCTCATGTATGGCTTACTGTACTTAGAGCATATCACTATATACAGTTGGCAATGTTGAGGCTGTATTGCAACAGCATGATGCACTAAGACAACAGTCACCTTCAGACATCAGACACTGCACACACATGGAATCTACACAAACAGCAATACATGTACACATATGCGGTCTACATCAGTACTTGCACTAGCAGGTCAGGAGGATACATTCCACACCTTCCCCATGCCATGTGTGAAACATAGGCGAGCATTACACCTTAATGTATGTTGTATTCATGTACTGGTAGGACACCACCACTTTCACCAAGTAGCCATGTGTACATATATTACAACAGCACATATCAGCTTGAAACACACATCATTATTCTATGTCATGCTCCTATGAACTTTTACTTTGACAGTGCCATGGTGAAGCCAGGGCACTGTAATGGTCAACAGTGAGCACATCATATTTGCCACACACACCTCATGTGTACTGGAAGAGTGCAAGCAATGTGCTCTGTTAGAGCTAGGCAGTGCACTCATTCAAGCATGTGCGAGGTCTGTGGCTTGTAAACATCTCTCCCCAGCATGTACTGGCTATTATGGTACTAAGGCTAATGTCCAGACAGGGCACACATGCATGGCTTGCAATTGTTGACATGGGGTATATGTAGGAGCTGTGACCACACATGGCTGTACATGTCATGAACATATCACCTGTGACTACTCAGGAACATACAGAGCAGAGCTGGATTTCCCTGAGTCTGTCAATACAGGCTTTGTGTAGGTCCTATGGTCCTGTTATTTGAGTATGTTTGTAAGCATTGCATTAGGTGGACATGTCTAAAGACATATGTGCCACATGGGGTGTTGTATGATATGAATGGTGTCATGGGTGACCAGTAGAGAGGGGATATTATCTCTGTCAACATAGATATCGAACCTTATGTACTGTTAGCATACTATCTGACATGTGCATGTGTGTAATGACTGTAGCCACCTGTATGTAGAAAGGTAAATGTAAGCTATGGTAATGTAATTTATGTTGTATGAGTGTGGGATGTACATATCCAGGGCAGATACAGTTAGGTCATATCCAATCATAAGGGTGTTGTTTACTGGTGTACAACATCAGCCGACCGTGTTAATGCTGACAACATCTGAGGGACCCTGGTATGTGTACAACTGAGCTGGTTACAAACAGTGGTATTATTGCATTGCATAACACATTATGCAGCTGTGTCTGTACATGGGTACTTTGCACAGCTGATGTAGGCCTAGGTACAGTCCACCAATTGAGGGTCATCTGGTGGTCTACCATACTATGTCATACCACATATGGATGTGTGTTGGTAGTCTGGGAACATGGTGGTGGATGTATATGAGGATACAATCTAGAATGCAGCAATTGCCACTGTCACCTGTACCTGACTCATTTGTGATGCGTTATGTCAGAGTAGTGGTCTTTACATGTGAGTAGCCTTTATGAATATGTGTACACCACCAACTGGAATGGTCCATACCACTGTTATGGCCCACATGTCTGGATCTGAGTTATATGGTGGTACTGCAATTGTGCACTACAGAGCCTTCAGCCAGGTGTTCCTCACTGCATAGGAGTCAGTATTCCCCATTGTAGGTTCTACATTGAGCAAATGGATTACTAAAGCCACACATCTAGCATGGGTTAGCATAAGCATCAAATGCAATTGTCATGTAGGTGTCAGGGTGTTACATCTGTGTGTAGGACATTTACCTTGGAATGCGGCTATATGGGTAAATGCGTCCTAGGTATTATCCACACACGTGTAACATGGATGCATGTGCTCTGTGTTGAAGGCTCGTCATTCGGTCATGACAGATAGACACTGGACAAGCTCATAATAACAGCAGGACATTGGCTCATTGTTTTGGTCTAGCAGTTGCCACCCATCCCTGACATCATTGCACATGGCATTAATGTGCTTGATAGCAAATGCCCCATGTAAGGTGACGGACAGTGGCAGAAATTGTGTATGTGACCAATGTGAGATATACTTAGGGTAGCAGTCCTGCTAATAATGACAACTATTAACACAGCCGGGAGAGGTCATCTTGACTGCTGCACCTCAGTACCATTACACAAGGTGGCTCACACATTATGCTTGCACATGCCACTGTTCCACGTATAATGCCACTGTCCACAGCCTATCAATGTATGCCTTTCAGGGCAGCAAGGTGTGTGACACATGCGGTAGGTAGCATCCGCCTGTGCAACCCAGGTAACCTATTGTCTGTCACATCCACACATGCATGAATGTGTATACATAACATATATATATATATATATATATATATATATATATCTATCTATCTATATATATCTATATATATATATATATATATATATATATATATATATATATATATATATGTCAGTACTTCATGTACATGTATGCATGTGTATCACACAGCACAGACACAGATATATCATTTACAGGCCACATACAGGTATCAGGTTGTAAACCAGTATGATGTGCATATATACTGATAGGTAAGATGTACCTAACTGTAAACCTGTGTGTTTACAATAGGAGTCCATTACAATGTGTTCTGTACATGTAAGTGTTTCAGCATGAACACTGTGGCCTTCAGTGGTTAGAATCGGAGTGCATCCCAAACAGCCCTGTGCTACTAAGTATATGAGCATACCCTCTGTCACCTTGTGTAATTTGAGTCAGTGCATCCAACAAGCCCTTTGTTGCTAAGTGTATGAGCATGCCCAGTATAACCTTGTGTAGTTGTAATTATAGTGCATCCCAAATGGCCCTGCTACTAAGTGTATGAGCATGCCCACTGTAACACTGTATAGTGATAGTAGTTGTCCATTCCGTAGATGGCCATACTCCAGTTCAGGTTCCTGTTGTGCTACAACTACACCTCTCAGGCCTACCTGCAGATGGTGTGTCTTGTTTGTGCATACAGGTTGTAATGGACACCTACTTTTAACACACAGGTCTACAGCTATGTACTTCATGACTGTCAATCTCCCTGTTGTTGTCCTCAATTGTCCTGCCTTGGGATGTGTAATTGCTGTGGTGCATCTCATAACTGCGTAGTACTGTAATAGTGATCCTTAGATAGGCAGGAGTTCTGATCCCACTACTGGCAACTGTGTGCATGTGTTTGTGTGTGTGACAGCAAATGCCTGAGTGTGTGTGTCAGCAAATAGCTGAGTTTGTTTGTGTGTGTGTGTCTCAGCAAATGCCTGAGTGTGTGTGCCAGCATAGGCTTAGTGTGGTTGAGTGTGTGTATTTGTGTCTGCATCCTGTCACGGGAGTGGGTTTTGCTGCATTCCAAAGAGATACCTCCTTTTGCACTGGCTTTTATCCTTGTCAGCCACTATACCTCTCTCTTTCCCCCTACCCACTGCAAGTAATTGGTCCTGTGATGTCACCAAGCTCAGACGTGGAATCAGTAAGTGTAATTGTATGTCTTCTGTGGCACATACCCCAACTGCATACCATTGTACTAGTTACCTTTACATAGGCAAGATGTGTATGCACAATACTGATAAGTGTGTGCGTGTTTGTGTGTGTGTGACTACCCTGTAGCCAGGCATACACATGTGTAATGTCTTTTAGCACACCATGGTAGCTATCTGTGGTGACTGGTGTCTACAAAGTATTACATAGTTAGGAATGATAAAGAATACACAGTCAAGCACGACTACAGTTGGGTATGTTATTTTCCTGTGCCACTGTCAAGCAGCGGCATAGAAGTGGTCACTGGGGTGTAGGTCCATACCCATCATTCCTCCACCCTAACTCTACAATCCCTGAGGTAGATTACATTAGCCATCATTCCCCACCCCAAACTCCACATACACAACAACCATCCCTTCTCTGGTGAACTGCTTATGATTTAAATGTTATAACACAAGAGATGCTTCTGTTTTGTGTACACATCAGTTCCTTTGGAACCCTTCTGTGTCACAAAGGGTGTTCAGATGTGTGTGTGTGTGTGTGTATATGGCTATGGCTGTGTCTGTGCATATGTATATATATATATATATATATATATATATATATATATATATATATATATGTGTGTGTACACATCCCGTAGGTGTATATATACATATATATATATATATATATATATATATATATATATATATATATATATATATATGTGTGTGTGTGTAGTTATGACAGTTGTACAGATGTAGACTTGTCTTTGGTGTTTCACAGAGTACAGTATATTCAAGTGTACTGTACATATGTACACAAAGTGACTGTCCCATTTGTTTTAAGTACTGTGGAATACCTGTAGTAGGATGTGCATTACAGACTCAATGCAACATGTGTCTAACCCAAATGGCTTAGTGGTACATCTAGTCACCTCAGTGTGCATGGGCCAGGGTTTAAGACCTGCAAGCCTTGTTGATACTGTCAATTGGGACTGCATAAGACACTTTTAAGGAGGTGTAAATGTGTTTTTGTGACAGTAAGCAGCGGGTACACGCAGGTAACAGACCTGTACAACCAGTGGTACACTTGGAATGCCCTTCTTTGGCAATCCTGCTGATGTCACCTACCTACAAATACACCTCTGGGACTACTGTTACCTAGTATTCTCTGTAGTGGGTGCTGTAACTGCATATGGCTGTAGTGTGATAAGCTAGTTAGGTAGGGGTTCTATTCCAGGACATGGCAGGTGTGTGTGATGGACTGTCAGAGCCTGTGTGGAGGTGGCTGTGAGTGTCTAACCACTGGACATGTTCGGGAGCAGATTTTGTGGTTTTCCTATATGGTGTCCGTCTTATATGTCACAATGTCCACCTCACGAGGAGTACAGATGTCAGTCAGCCAAGGGACTGTGTTGGCAAGCCATACCACTACATCTGGCAAAAGGCCTGGTGAACAAAGTATGCAACCCTACTATTACCTGAAATACATCCTGAACCCATGTGTCATACACAAACACACTTGCCTAGAATATCCCGCTATATTGCTAGTACCCTGCACATTGATGACAGATAGTAGGCATGGTGTGATTGCAGTGGGCTGCAGAGGGCATTGCACCCTGTACAGCAGTACAATAGGCACATAACTGCAGACAATGTGCCTTCACTATGTTCCCCACTGGATGCCTGCAACATATGTGTTGCCACCAAATGTGATCTACAGAGGCCATACAATGCCTTCCACATGTGCTCTGTATGGACCGATGCCACTGACACCAGGGAATACCTGTATCATGCTATCAATGCAGGTGCAGGGTCAACCTGCTGACTATAAGGAAGTTCTGCCACACCAGGCCAGTATTGGCATATCGGAGGATAACAGTCTGTGTACACAACATGTGCCAGCCAAACCAGGTATACCTGTACGTGTCACTGTACATTATTGTGGGACATGCACATCCCATGCAATGCCCATGTCAAGGACTATCAAACATAGACATGGCATGCATTGCAAAGCTATGGCCATACACAATGGTAACCAGGATGAAAGGACAGTTCATACAATACCCATCTGTGTGGGACATTGCAGACACTACACCCCTGTACCACACTGCACACCATTGTCAGGTGGTGTGATGCCAAGGATTACCCCTCACCCAGCCTTGTACCACCATCTTGCACAGCCAACCACTACACACCCATGAAGCAATGCGCACATGCATGTCAGTACTGGCACCTTGTGTCTGCGTATGGGGTACGATGCTCCCAACCACAGTCACTCCCAGTATATCTCCCATTGGCATACCAACAGATGTCAAACACTTTCACATGCCCTAACCCATAGAACCTCCGGATATCCCCTGTGGTGCATGGAGTACCTGTGCATTACTGCAGTGTGGCAAACTAAGTGGTTTGGGAGTGTATTTATGGGCCTGGAAAAGAGTGTCAATGTGAGGCCATTGGAGAGTGTGATTGTGTTGACAATGACATCAGTTCATGTGGACAGCCATATGTGCTACACCTAATGTATGTCTACTATATCTCTGTTGCAGATGTCGCACACCAACACACATATATGTTCTTACAGCACACCAACATGTCAGCTTTGTGGCACTTGGAGTAACTGCATGCACTTGTAATAGTAATGACTAGTCAGTCAGGGATTTGAACCCCTGTACAGGTAGGTGTGTGACAGACGATGCTTAGGTTTTAGTTTCCAAGCCCTTCTCTGATGTACTTTGCCTCAGTCTGTCCCTCCCACACACTCTTTGGTGGATGTTGAGGTGTACACCTACTCAGTAGCAGCTTGTTTATTATAAGTGATGGTCATGTTCGGGTGATGGCCTCTGCACCTATTGCAGTCCTCCTCTAGCTGATTGCATGTGGAACAGCTGTGATGATGTTCCCATAGCCATTCGCATGAAAAACACAGTACAATATCTAGGAACATCATGTCAGTGTTTTCCCATGACAGTCGCTGTGAGTGGTACCTGGATCTGGTGTTTAGTAAACGGCATCACAGATGATATCTGGATGTTCCTCAAACAACATACACAGTGGGAAATAGCTTAAAGACAGGAGGGTGATGTGCCAGGCATGACTACAGCATATAAGTGTAGCTATGCTTCATTGAGACAACTGCCTGTTTAACAAGGTGTGTGTGGTAATGGGTATTCTGCATGTTTTAAAACTGACAAGACCGTGCTCTGTTTGTGATGGACCCCCATCTGTAGGGCCATCTGTGGACTGGTCAGTGTGTGGAACCATTTGTTTCCTGTGCTACTCACTGAATACACATCTGTGAACAGCAGGAGCATAGTGTGAGGATTTCAGTCAGTACATGGTGATAGTGATGAGTTACTGCCAGTGTATCCCTGACTGGACATATGCCACATGAAAGAGTGGTATGACAGACACTGTCTGGGGTTCTCAGTGACATGTCAATAATGGGCCACTGTTCATAGCTGCAGTCACAAGTTTTATACATGTTGTACAGATGTCATGCAATATATATGCATGTGTTGTGCTCTCTCTGCAAATGTATACCATCTGTTGTGTTGGGTTGATGGTTATATCTAAATTCTTGATGTGTGTCCACCTTCGTGGTTTGGCTGCTGGACTTTGTGGTAACTGAAAGTGTTTTATTCGATTCTGCCCTGGTGGGTGTTACCTTTTTTCTTTTTGTTTCACAAATCACTGGGACAGTTGCTACGATCAGCGTTTGGTGGACTAACATGCAGGCGATTTTGAAGGAGCTGGCGGTGGTTGTTAACAAGCTGATTCATGCTTATGACGCTGACTCGATGAATGGGGCGGCTAATGGTAACAATGAGGTCAGAGGAGAAGGTGTTATGGAGCCGGTGAGCCCAACCGATTCTGAGGTACGATGCTTTACTTTGCATTCACCAGTTGGGTCGATCCCGTGTGCGCAACAACCTAGGACAACATCCTATGCCAAAGTGACTGGTTCCCAAGGTGGGAACCTACTACATGAAGGTGTTTTTGTCGACCCGAATGGGATAGAGCCGAACGACGGCTTTGACATTACTTCCTGGTTCGATGAGCCGTCGATACGGGACATTAACATTAGGAGCCAAAAAGCGGTGGTGAAACCTTGTGTAAGGGAGCAGATTTTGAACTATGAAAAATTGTGTAAAAAGTATCGTGCAATCCAGCTAGACACGAAGTTTTTGACAGAATCCAGAGGTTTAAACCAGGTACCGAAGGGGCTCCGGATCTGGAAAAGACCCATGGGAGTGGAAGAAGGATCGGCAGCGTTTAAAGAACTTGTGAACTTGTTTAACCAAACAGGGTTGGAAATGCTGGACATCATTATTAAAAACAACGATATTAAATTGAATGAAATTAAGGGTGAAATAAAGCAGTTGTATGTGAGTATAACTACGGATTTGTTGTTTGAGCAATACAAAACTAATTTTGACAGGGTAATTAAAAGTATTGAAATGTTTGTTTTAAAAAGCTCTGAAACGAAGGAAAGGAAACTTAAAAGGGATAGTTTAGACTACAAACACAAATGTGCTTACCCGCCTGGGATTAAATACAGGCGGTTTGAAGCAACCAACGAGAATGTGGGTGAAGTTATACGTGAAGAAGAAGTTCATGTTTTTAATGATTTTAATGATTTTAATGAAGGGTTGCACAGGTCAAATGATTTTTTAGGTACGGAAGACCAACCTCGAAGATCCGAGAGGTTGCGCAACAGGGGAACAAATCGGGGGGAATTACAAGAAAATCACAATGGGAGAATCAACAGAAGAGGGAGGTATTAGTAGACGAGAATACTTTGGTGGGTGGGAATTTTTACGGTAGTGAAACAATGTGTTTTGAAGGTTCTGCCGGGAAAAATGTTTGTGAGTGTTTTAACAATGAAGGCATGAACACCAATGGTTGTGTAAACTCTGTTTTTGAAACGGGTTGTTTAAATGATGATAACGTCACGGTACCTTTGGTTAACATGGAAGAGATAGACTGTATAGGGAATGAGAACAATATGGTTATTCCATATTGTAACACAGAAGGAATACACGAAAGAAGTATTCAAGAAAATGGTAATGTGGTTGAACATTTTGTCAACTATGAATTTGTCATTAAAGAAGGAAATAATTTTAAAATCTATCGTAAAAATGATTATTGTATTTACAATTACACTGATTTAAACATTAACAATGAATATTTTGAGTTATTTTCAAAAGGGGTTAAATTTGTGCCCATGTACAAACCTGATATTGTAAAAACATTGGTGGAAACAAAGATGTTTACTAGACAGATGCACCTTAAAATGTTTTTTGCAGGGGGTAGGAAAAGCGAAATGATTAATGTGAATAACCCCAACAACAAATTCAAAAGGAAAAGTGCATTTATGCCTCCATTTCACAAGGAAGTGTTATGTTTTGAAAAAATAGTGGAGGCCCATACAAGAGAAATGGTAAAAAATTGTAAAGCACTAGATGACAACTTAACAAAGAAAGAAAGAGAATTATTGGATACATTGGAAAAATCTGGGTTGTACAGATTCATGAAGCCCGATAAGGGGGGGGGGGGCACAGTGATTATGACTAATACAGACTACATCTCTGACATTACAGCGTTATTAAACAGGGATGAAACATACAAAGCTGTGACTAGAAATGAAATAAATAGGGCCTACATGAAAATTTATGTGTTTTTACATGATGCCCTTTCTCAAGGCTCAATCAATGAAAGTGAATATGATTTTTTAGTAGTTAAATTTCCAAAAATACCGACACTGTTCGGTATTCCAAAGACACACAAGGGTGCTGAAAGATTGGAATACAGACCTATTGTAAGTGCAAGAGGTTCTAAAACTGAACCTATAGCAGCATTTATTGACATTTCTCTCAAAACTATGTTTGACGATGTTGAACATATTATTAAAGACTCCTGGCATTGTTTGAAAAGGTTTAAAGATTTAGGAAAAATTGAGGGAGATTTTGGGTTTTGACCATAGATGTGATCAATCTGTTCTCGGTTATTCCACAGGAAGATGGCCTGGAGTTATTTTTTGAAGCCATGGTTAAGAGTGGCCTGTTTAATGGACAGAAAATGAATCTCTTATTAGACATGATGGAAGTTGTGTTGAAAAACAATTTTCTTGTTTTGAAGGGACCTCTTCCAGCAAGTACTAGGAGTGGCAATGGGGGCGAAATGTGCCCCTGTTTGCCAATGGTACTATTGACATGGGAGAGGGAATACATTTTAGATCCAATAAATACAGAGAAAATTCTCATGTACAATAGGTTTTTGACGATGTACTTATTTTATGGAAGGGTGATCAGGACTCAGCAAATGAATTTGTGGAATATTTGGGAAAAACAACGAACTTTTTGAAATTCACCTTTCAATGGAAAAATGAGAGTATTTCCTACCTGGATTTGTTGATATGTAAAAACGAAGGGGGTTTCACAAGTAAGATTTTTAGGAAGGAAAATTATTCCAACTCCCTTTTACATTTTAACAGTTACCATCCATTTCATCAACGTAAGGGACTAATTAAGGCCCAAATGGTCAGAACATCTAGGTTAGTAAGTCAAGATGAGGACTTCAAAGATGAAATGTTCAAACTGATTGGAATGTTTCTGGACCGTGGATACCCTTTAAAATTGTTAATTAGTGTTAAAAGGGATATAAATAGAGAGAGAAAGGGTAGATATGCCCCGATTTTACTTGGTGGATTAACGTTAAGAGAAGTGAAGGAAAGTAGGAAGGAGGAACAGGTGGATGGCCAACGTTTAGTGGTAAAATACAATGGGATGACACCTGCTCTTATTGAAATGGTCAAGGAAGTATGGAATTTTTCTCTAAGTGATGAGGTTAAAAAGATTTTGGGTAAAAGTCCTAACATTGTGTATAGTAGAGGGGAGAATTTGAAGGACATTTTAGAAAAGAATAAATTAAAAAACTACAGGTCAAATATGAGAAAATGTGGATTCTGTAGATGGTGTAGGTTTGTGAACGAAGGTTCATATGTGTGTGTAGAAGGGTTTAAATACACCATCAAATGTCCGGGACAGTGCAATTGTTGTACAAAAAACCGTGTATATCTCCTCTTGTTCTTCGTGTAATGCCTACTATGTAGGCAAAACCATTAGAAGGCTCCGAGATCGGATTTCTGAGCATTTAAGGTCTATCAAAAAGAAAGATTTGCACAACGCACTTTATTTACACACTACAAAATGTAGGGATTTTAAGGAGTTTTTATTCTTTGTTATAGGTCGTGTAATTGATTCTGGTGAAGGTGGCGATGTGGTCAACTGGGTGGGTGCTTTGGAAACAGAATGGCAAATCAGACTGGACGCCTGTAGACCCCCAGGGTTAAATGACCACATTTCTATCAAACCTATTTTAAAATTAAGATCCCAGCAGATATAAATAAATAAATAAATAAATAAATATAAATAAATTTAATTTATAGAATTACACAATGTTCTTTCACTGTTCTTTTAAAGTGTTCAAGTGTTTAATGTTTTAATTTTGAATTCATTTATTACACTAAAATGAATGCAATTTATTGGTATCTGTATATTATTTGTATATTTTCATTTTAGTATTTATTTTCATTTTTATATGAAATGATATAAAATTTAAGTTTGAGGAGTATTTCATCAAACATTTATGTCTATATATAAAAATGTTTTTTAAAACTATTAAATTATTAATTTTTAGTAATTTAGGGGGTTTTTTATAACCAAAGTATTTTTGAGTGGGAAAAGTTTGATTCAACCAATAGGAATGGGGAGTAGGGTATTTAAAATGTTTTGAGATGGTTGTTTTTGTTATGACTCTGATGATGCCCAACTGTCTGGCGAAAGCATTCTTTAATGCTTAGTCTGTACTTGATTGCAACCTGTGTCTGCTCAATAAATTCTTGATGTGTGTCCACCTTCGTGGTTTGGCTGCTGGACTTTGTGGTAACTGAAAGTGTTTTATTCGATTCTGCCCTGGTGGGTGTTACCTTTTTTCTTCTTGTTATATCTATGCATGCTGTTGTAAGTAATCCTGAATGCTGTTGATTATTACTAAGCCATATCTGTGTTTAAATTGCAACACCATAGGCTGTATGGGTTTGGAAGTCCTGGCAGAACCTCCTGTCCCAATTCAGCACCGGGCACCAGCACATCTGGGGCCCAGCCTTGGACCTCCACCTCTGTTGGCTCTGCATTGCCTTCTGGTGGTACCGCCACTGAGGATGGGGCTTG
The DNA here is from genome assembly GCF_019279795.1 of Protopterus annectens. Classification (NCBI taxonomy): domain Eukaryota; kingdom Metazoa; phylum Chordata; order Ceratodontiformes; family Protopteridae; genus Protopterus; species Protopterus annectens. The sequence continues at coordinate 218,782,797 of NC_056744.1, read as the reverse complement.
TCTCCCCTGGGAGCAGGTCCAGACAGGGACATGTCCGCTGTTGTACAGTCCTGAACGTGGTGCAAAGGGGGCTCAATAAGGGGTTTTGAGGCCAGATATGCCAGCTCAAGGGCAGAGTGTCACATTTACAGGGTGAGGCTGCCCCTTCTAGACAGCCCCCAGCACTGCCACCTTTGCAGCTGTTTTGGTGCAGTGGTGGCTGACCATGGCTGGGGACCTCTGTCCCACTGTTTCCATCTGGGGTCTCATGGGATTGTGAATGCCGAACACCCCTCCCCGTCCGAGGTGTATCCCCCCACATGTGTCATATACTGAACCTGTATGCTGTCTTGTCTGTCATCCTACCCTACCTATCCTCCACGAGCCTACCTACTCTCCTTCCCCCACATCCCACTCTCACCCTACGGAAACAAAAAGGCCAAGCAGTTCCTAGAAGAACATTTGCCCCATACATAGCTGTCCATTTCACACACGTGTCCACTGGACACATGTAACCCTTTTAATATGCATCACAACATACTTCAGTTGTCCTCACCCCTGTTTCTCAGGCACACGATTCTAGTATGCACATGACACCTAAATGTTCCAGGTACTCGTGATGTGAATGACCCCATTGTACACACAACACTACCAGTCCCTCTATGGTTACTCCATTTACCTTTATCATGATGATGATGTCGCACACAGCACCTTGCAAGAGTACTGTTCTCACATAATGATTGGACAGGAACTGTTGTGTTAATGTAAATAACATGCACAGAGTGATGTATATGGCCAATGTACAAATATTTGTGTGTATGACTGACACATGTCTGTCTGAGGGAGTCTTGATATTACATAGGACGACACCACTACATAATACAGGTGTTGCTGGTGTTTCCCTTTTCATTCCTTTGTAATGCTTTGTTGTCACATGGGATGTTCCTGATATATCTATATATATATGTATGTATCTATATGCTGGACATAAACACTCACACATACATCTACATGACAGAATACATTTCCTATACTGTTGAATTACTGCACTGGATGATATGTTTGTGATAAGGTCCGATGTCTGCATATCTGCCATGGCTTAATGGTAAATCACAATAGGTGTGTGCGCAGGGCCTTGGTTTCGAGCCTTGCAGAGGCCGTTTATTTTGTTGCTGGGCAGAACAAGGCCATTGAATACGGTGTGATTAAGGCACATTAAAGCAATTGTGAGTGGGTGTGCATGTGTTTGCGCGGTGCTAATCACTGCTAACCTCTGGTTATAGTTTCTTACACTCTGTTAGCCTCTACATTGCTTTACCAGTGTAATACTCGCATACTGGCGGCCAAACAGGCTTACACCCGCTTGCTCCCGCACTTGCAAATGCACTGCATTTGGGGTTTGCATCTGACACTCATGCCCCTGCATGGGATTGATGACTACGATATTACCTTGTGATGCCTATTACATCTGATTACATGCCTACAGTATCAGGAATAGCTGCCCATTTGGTGACAGCATGCCGTTCGACTGTATGGAATAAGTGACCTGTCCAGAGTTTGATTCATATTATTGGTGTGTTCCTCTTACAATCTGCACCCATCTGGCTAATACAAGGGAACTGACACTCTTCAATACAAACAAGTAATTGGGTTTTGGAACCCACATCCTTCAGCTGAGTCATGCTACTGCATACCTAATATTCTGTCATCTTTCTAAGGTTGTCAGTGGAATATGTGCTTTCTGTCCCTATCAGACCTCTGATACGATTGGCGAAATATACAAACTGAATCAGGGACACGGCATAACAACATCAGGGACACGTTTAAATTATTGGTGCTATTAACCTGACACATTGACAGACTCAGAGCATATGAATTCATACACATTTTTTGAGGTAAATGATGTTTATAACTCTTAATTGTTGTCGTTATTCATTACATGTAATTCACCACCTTTCCTCCAAATGTCACTAGTTTTAGGAGGGATTAAGTGGGACAGATTTAGAAACCGAGTTGAAGTCTGGGACGTCCCTGGAAATCGGGGACATTTCAGAGGTGTGGTCCCTATTTGTTCCCCCAATGGTTTATGTCCTGTCCAGTGGATATGCTGTTAGGGGTTGAGAGGTATGGGCATCAGCTATGCCTATTTTGGAATATTACTTACATCCCCGGGGCGGTCCTAATATGACTGCGCCAGCCAACACCTACACACCTAGGCCCATAATTGCATACCCATAGTTCCCCCACCTGCCACTCCTCTACAGCACTCATCCTTACTGTGGGTGCTGGTGGGGTATAAACACTCCACTACACACTGCCCACTCTCCCCATGTCGGGGCACATGTCATACATTGTGTCGACCCATGGGTTATCAGGTTTGCACAACCTACTGGTCCGTGTACATCTACAGGCTGGTTTGATATGTCATTACCAGGACTGCCTCCGATCATTAATTTTTGTTGTCCCACAAGGGACATCGATGTCTATGTTTCAAGATTAGACCAGGCAGGTCTCTCCTACTGGTAGTATCCTGCCAGTGGTCTGGGAAGCAGTGGTGTGTTTACCTTTATTGTGTGTCTGTATGTCTCACTGGCCTAGCTGGGGTGGTAGGGGGGTTGATGCTACATGTTACATGTTTGTTTATTGGACCCCTCACCCCCATATGCATGGCCTGTGATCATAACTGCTGTATCATATCCTAGCTATATACATGTGTATATTTACAGTCACATATATATATATATATATATATATATATATATATATATATATATATATATATATATTTACATTACTATATACAGATATATCTGTATATGTATGCATACATGTATATTTATATTTTGCTGTCTAGATATATATATATATATTTATATATGTATATATATATGTATATATATATATATATATATATATATATATATATATATATGTGTGTGTGTGTGTGTGTGTGTGTCTGTAAAGCAATACATACCCCGCACAAACGCACTTACACATGCTTACTGGTGTTTATATATGCTTGACCTGCTTGCTAGGGCCTTATTCATTATGACACTGACACTTCACTCCAGTTAACTTTTAATTGATATTTTGCAGGTTATACAGCAGACAGATGTCGCAATATGTTCATGTACGGATTACCGATGATAAATGATATGTGATACAGTGGGATTCGGTATGGGAATGTCTGTCCGTTAGGGGGTTGCTCTAACCAATACACTATTGCTGTGCTGCTTCATTTGCATATATACCCATATACCCATGGCTCCTGGTTCCCCAAACACACACCTCAACACCTGCCTAACACTGCTGTTATCCATTCTCCAGTCAAATTCGCGATGCATCCACACCACTACACATTGGCCACTCCCTACTCCTATAGACCCAATCCATTGGTTGACTCACTCCACGTATCCTCAGAACTCCCAAACGTTTAGTCCACAAACATTGGTGACATGAGCGACCAAAAGAATACTATTCGCAATTTTTGGGTTGTCCCACATGGGACATGCATGTGTTTATGTCAAGATTACTCTTTACTTCATTACATCCTTACTCCTGTTAACATGACACAACAATAAATTAATATGTATGTTTATGTGGTAATGCACACATTACGCATGAGAGCCTAATTATGTACGTGTTCAGCGTATTTCTTTTATAAATAGACCGGTTTAGTAATTGACGTTGCCATAGCAGGCAGATCACAGGAATGATTCCATGTGTGGGAAAGTCCTCACATTTGATTATTTTCAGCACAGCACTGACTTCGGACATTGTGCACACTTCTGTGTTTTAGCAGTTTTGTCCCGTCCCTCTTCTGCACAACCTATTATTCTATCTACTGTTGAGGTTTGTAAGGGCACATTCATGTTATTTATGTCTGCAAATGGAATGAATGTGTTACAGAGAATGTACTTCTACATATTGATGTCTGCATGTGTGTATGCATATATATCTATAACTAACTCACTGACTCCATGGGGAGGTCCAGTTAGAACCAGCCCATCCAACCCTGACATTCCTGGCTCCATAATTTCATACCCATAGTTCCTCCACCCCACCCGTGTTCAAAATACATGCATATCATCCATTGTCCACTTGTTATCGCAGCCATGACACACCTCCACACATTGCCCTCTCCAGAATGTTAGGGACCCTACAAGTATGTTGTCTGAACCCATGTATTCTCAGGCTCTCCCACCATTTAGTCCTTGAACATACCTGCCCTTGCTTGTGTAATGGTTGGAAGGCCAAATGGTCTATCAATTTTTTGGGTAGTCCCACCAGGGACTACCCTCTGTGTGTAAAGTAAACTTAGCAAATCAACACTGTTACTCCCACTGGTAATATCCTGCCTGTGGTGTGAGTAGCAGTGCTTTGTTCACTGCTTCCCAGCTGGATATGACATACACTGACAGTGCTATAGAATACTGGGGTTGCTGTTGATTCCCTTCTCATTCATTTTGTATGCTTTATTGTTACGATGTTCATTCTTCATATATATATATATATATATATATATATATATATATATATATATATATATATATATATATATATATAATGAATACTATCTAATAAAAAAAAATTAAGTAGAAAGTAAAGATGATGGTTTGGCATTGTTATAATCTACCATAGCATAAGAAAGCTGGCACTCCTTATTAGCAAGCTCTAATATTGCTCAGAAGTCCACCAAAAGGTCATGCACTGGATATTTGGGCACATACAAATATAATCCTGCTTTTCATATGGATAACTGAGTAACAGTTTCAAATTCTGAGACTCATAATTACAAAACCTAGAACAGTAAAGCTGATTGCAGAAAAATGGGCACTTGTATAACCTAAAAAAGGATCAAAAGCTACCCCTGAGCGTAGGAAATGCACCAGCAAAGTCAATAAATGATAATCCCAATAGCAGCGGATGCTGGTGTAAAGCGGCCCAAAACCAATTCTTGAAACAGTATACACCAACGTTTGAATCACAGGTAGTAAAAATGCTGTGAAAGGGAAGCCTGAGGGATTTTAAGAATTCAAATGTGTTTACTTGGCCTAGGGAACGACCCATTGGTATTTGTTCTAATGTTAACAGTACACATACCTTAGGGAATGCTAACACACATAACCCTAATGCACAAGCAAGGAAGGGGAACCTTCCCGTTATTGAAAATGGTATGGATAGACAGTCAAGTCAGAGAATAGCCAATGGCACACCAAGTATAGATGTTAATACGAGGAGGAATGTCTCATACACGGAAATTGTATTTCATGAAGATGAAGGTAGAGACAATCCTGATAACTCTAACACAGGTGTAGATAAGGACAATGTGTCGGTTGCAGCAGACATACATGCTGCCCCACTACAACAAGGTTCCACTGCAATGAGCAATGGAATGAGACAGGATGAAGTAGTTGTTAGAAGGAAGGTTATACAGAGTAACATCAATACCCCTTTCCCTATAGCACAGAAGCAGCACCCAGGGAGAACAAGATCCATGAGCAGAGGCAGACAAAAGAGGAAAGGATCAGGAGGGGAACAACAAGGACCGACCCTGAAAAGAATGTGGGAGAAGACGATACGCTAGTGGTGAATCTATCTAACAAAGTTCTGAATACATATGAGAAAGAGGTTCTGAATAAGGGCCTTAGCTTTATACCCACTAGAAGGGGCAACATTGCGGACTCTATTATTGATATAAAAATGTTTGTAAGAAATATTCAGTTGAAACTTGAATTTGGTAATGTTGCTGAGAGACAGGATATTAGTAGGTTCAAATGTAATAGCGTGTACATCCCCCAACTACATCCATTGTTGGATGTATACTCTAAGATAACAGAAAATGATATCTATGATCACTTTGAGAAGACACGTAATGTCTCATACAAACAGAATTTAAGTTTTAATCATAGACAAGCACTCATGGACCTGAAAAATGATAATACTATTATTGTCAGACCGGCTGACAAAAGGGGGACCAATTGTCCTTATGGATTTATTGGACTATAATAGCAGGATGGGTACACTTTTGGGAGAAACATCATCATATCAAAAGATAGATTTGGATGTGGTTAAAGAAAAAGTCATACGTGTATATTATATGCTCGATGAGCTATTAGCATCTAACAGTATTATGAAGGAGTTGTATGAGTATCTTAAAGTAAAAAACCCCCTCATCCCCATCATACAGGGCCTTCCAAAAGTCCACAAATCGGCCATTGACCCCCCTATGAGACCGATTGTTGCCGGACAGGGGTGGGTGACCGAACCATTTTCAATTTTCATAGAATATCATTTAAGGCCACTAGTAAACAACAATAGGTTCATTCTTAGAGACAGTAAGCAGTTCTTACTGGATTTATATGAATATATGAAACATTTACAGGATGATGCCCACTACATTTTAGTTACGCTTGACGTTGTGAGCCTTTTTACTGTTATCCCCAATGATTTAGGGGTCCAATACATACAAGAATATCTCAAGAATCATTCTGATTTTACTTTAGTTAAAATAGAATTTATTGCTTTGCTTCTTGAAACAGTTTTATTTAACAATGTTTTTATGTTTGGAGATGACTTGTTTCTACAGAAGGATGGCGTAGCTATGGGCACGTCTTGTGCTAATAGCTACGCCAACCTTGTAATGGCATATTGGGAAGAGAATTTCCTTTTTAATACACAACAGTTTCAGGAGGATGTTGGCTTTTACCGCAGATTTGTTGATGATCTTTTTTTCATCTGGAAAAGTGACAGAGAGAATTTGCTGAACTTTGTTGATTGTATGAACAGCTCCACTGACTTCCTTAAATTTACCTTGAATTACTCAGTTGACCACATCTCATTTTTGGATGTGAGTATTAACAGACTTAGTAGTGGGTTGCTTAATACAAATGTACATAGGAAGTTATGTCACAGGAATACCATCCTACACAGAGAAAGCATGCATCCTAAGTATGTATTCGACAATGTCATGAAGGGCCAGATAATGAGGGCCTCTAGGTTGAACCCCACTAGTGAAGGTTATGTGAATGAATTGAAGGACTTGAAGGCAAGATTCATGCAAAGGGGTTATAATGAAAACACTTTTGAATATACTGCTATGAATGTAGACACCCTTAGAAACAATAGGGCTAAACCTTACTTCTCAGAACCCTTACCAGCTTTAGAAATGAGTAATTCCCCGATTCCAATTAAGAATAGAGCCTCTATGTTTTTTACTAAAGACTCAATGGATTTGAAACATATTATGGAGAAACACTGGGATTTATTGCTATTAGACCCTGGCATAAAGGATATTGTAGGACCATGCCCAAGTGTCACATATAAGAATCAACCTAACTTGAAGAGGATACTATGGAAACCCAGGAACAACTTAGGTACAGGGAGACAAAATAAACAGTTGACAAATACAAGACCATGTGGCAAATGTAATCAGTGTAGGTTCATTGATGAGACAGTAAATTTTATACATCCCACTACCAAGCGTAGTTATAATTTCCACACTAGGACTTCATGTGAAAGTTCAGATATTGTATATATGGCTACCTGTGAAGCATGTGAAGCGTTCTACGTTGGGAAAACCAACAGGTCACTCAGAGAACGCGTCAGGGAACATATATACCACATTAGGACAGCCTCATTGATAAATGCCTTGGCGAAACATCATAAAGAAAGTGGGATTAGTCATACATTTAAGTTTTTTGTCATCCAGAAGATTGGACTGAACAAGAGAGGTGGGGACATTGTGAATTTTACCCTTGAGAGTGAAATGAAATGGATCATAAGGTTGAGGGCAGAGCATTACCCAGGCCTGAATGATAAAGTACAAATCAGACCGTTCCTTAGGAAAAGGAAATTGCATGTACCTAAGCAATAAAGTTGATAGATTAGCTCTCCTTATAAGGATCCATTAAGTAGCATTGGTACATACATTTTACTATTTGTGGAAGTTAATATTTAATATTTAATATTTAATATTTAACGTACAATAATAGACTCATTGCATTGGTTAAATGTTCTTGTTTGGCGGCTGGTCACATGTCCCTCTTTTTTATAGGCGATTGTGGGTGCCGTGTTTGTTAATGCGTTTTTAATAATTATTTTTAGGTTGCTTTTTTAGGGTTAGAATATATTGAATTCCTCCCTTTTATTATTATTTAGTAACCTGATTATTTTTAGAGTCATGTGTATGCTTATTTCTACTATTTTATACTCATTTTTATTTTGAGATTGATGTATGCCTACACTTTGACTGATGTTTTAGCATGTTTCAGTATAGTGTCCCTATTTTGACACTAGGTTACATGCTTTGGTTAAATTTTTCGCCAACGAGTTTAGGCTATCTAATGGCATGGAGGGGAATATCTCCATCCTGTAAGACTAGTTTTATCTAGTTCTATCTAGGACCTGTCTAGGATTGATATACAAGGCAGGTATAGATTTAGGCATAGTCTCTGCCTGATAAGTCCCAGTTACAAGCATACCTCGAGCATTTTGATTCTTTTTTCATAAATATATTCTACATATATATTTTTATATAATCTTTACACTCCCTTCACCCGTTTTATATTCCGTTCATTATTTATTATGTGTTCCATTCCTCACTTGTTTTATATTTTTTATAGTGTGTTCTTTCGGGATTTCCAGCCTTTTATGCTTCATACTTTAATCCATATGAAAACCTGAGGTTATGGTAAACATGTTGGCAGGACTGCCCTTCTATAGTTGAAATAAAGGCGTGTTGACGCCTGTTATGTTTAAGTTATAAATATGTTTTGAATAAGTGAAGCTTGATTTCCGTATCCCCTTCTTTAAATTTATTTTCATTTTAAATTTGGTTACAGATTTCCTCTTCTATTGTCTCTTGAAGAGGAAACATATCTGGAATACATGTACGTTCTGTGTAAGTTGTGGTAATAAGTACTACACTTAAAGGATTAATTAAATGACATCCGTCCCCATTAAATACACGATGACGACATTTTTATGAGCAGTTCAGTATTTTCCTTAGTTAATGCAGCACGTTGGATAAGCAGAGTAGGAAGGAATGTTGTTTGAGCCTTTATTCAAAGGCACTGTACGCTACTTTCATAGCGGTAAGTGTATGTTTAATCCACACACATAGCCTTCTAGCCTAGTGTAATGAAATGTAGCTATGCCGTTTACACGAGCTGTTTCAAGGAAAGTGTGCATAAGGTTTCGTTACTTTTATGACAATGATCATTGTAAGGAAATGTCTTTTATGGGGTTTTTAAATGTCTTTTATGGGGTTTTTATATATTTCTATTTGTATTTTGAGTATTGTTGGTTTCAGTACTCTATAACTAATGAAGCGAAGTGAATGTTAATTCGTTAGGAAATATTTGTATGCGTGCAATGAAGCAACGCGCTCTGTTCAGAATGCATTTTATACGTGATTGATTTTACTTGCATTTCATTGCATATGTGTTTTGTTGCTCAACCAATGGGAGGGTGGGAAACATTTTAAAAGTAGCTGTTTGATTTGTATCATTGTTGTACAGTCTGAAGAAGCCGAATGGCGAAAGCGCTCACTGTTATTAAAAGAATTACTGCTCCACATTGCTAATGTTAGCGTGGTGATTTTCCTATTTGGAAGTTTTGTTACTTGAAGAGTGGTTTCAGTGAAAGGCTTCCCTTTCACAGCATTTTTACTACCTGTGATTCAAACGTTGGTGTATACTGTTTCAAGAATTGGTTTTGGGCCGCTTTACACCAGCATCCGCCACTTGTATAACCTAAGTCCAAGATGGCTGTATTTCAATGGGCAACCTCTATAGGCCCCCAAACAAAAATTAGCATCAACATAGAGCAGAACTGCTAAATGTTTAGATAGTTTACATCCTCATTCTGTAGCCAGGGATCCTTTTTTTCAAAATTTCTTACATAGATATGCAACTCTCACTTTTTCTTTGAATATTGGAAAAGCATGTTTTTTTATGGAATTTGGTATTTTTAGAATGGAGTGCTCATTCTCCACAACCTGTATATCTTCTCATATTATCATCTTACTTTATTGAAGGTTCTGCACACAGACACCTTTAATTTTGAACATATATAGATTCTCTAGGAAAATTATAATGAAATCATCATAATGACCGCACATTTCACTTAGAAAAATCATGGGTATAATTCTTGGATTTCATCTTATGAAAATGAAATTCCATTTTTTAAACCAGAAATCAATATCCCTGCCCATCAGTGCCTGACAATGAGGAATTTAGTTTGGATGTCTTTGCAATCAAAAATACAATATACTCAACTATTATTCTCACAAAAAAATGCCTTCATAAAATATTCATTCTCAGACTTAATTGGCCTGTTTTCCTTATATACTCTTTTAAAACAGCTATGGTCCACAAAATGTTATTTACTAAAGTGCATTAATCTAATTTTAAAACTGGAGATAGAACACATAGCATTTTCCTTCCATCTGTTCATCTGCTTTATGCATTCAACTTGCTGTTAATTTGGGATTACTTTAGTAACTCATTCTTGTTAAGTCTATTATTGTCTGTTGTGTAGCACCTAGATGTCTTTTGATTTTATACTGCTGTAGACCTTCTGATGTGTGATGATCCCAGCACTGCCAACCAATATGTGAGGATCCCACTACTGCCATCCAATATGTGATGTCCCCACTCAGGGCCAGTAATCAAGGAGCAGGAATCCTCACCACTGACACTGGAGAAGGATGCACACTTGGAATACAAATGAATACACTCAGAATTTCCAGATGCAGACCTTTCTGCATTAAACACAATTTCCCTTAAGAGCACACAAGGAACACATTTAGCCCAGGGTCTGGATTTCTTTAAATCTGTCTCCCTCCAGGTCCCAAGAAACACTCCCCACTAGTACAGCTATAGAGTTAGGTCCACCATCGAGTGTCCAAGCCAAGTCCTCCAGCATCATCTCTGTAAACCCAGTGCTTTGTGTCCCTGCCCCTAGTAGCTCACACACACACACACACACACACACACACACACACACACACACACACACACACACACACACACACACACACACACACACACACCTGGGAAAGAACGGCACAGATTTACCTGCCATGCCCCCTTCTGCCCAGAGTATAAGGTAGTTATCACTGCCACCAGACACTCCACAATCAGCTACTGTAAGGCCCTTAACAAAGGGTGTCCAATTATACTGTGTAATATTAATACTAATACAAATGGTAGCAGTTGACCAAGATGGCTAGGCATACTGGAGTGGCCCACACAATGTCACCAAATAAATATAAGCACTCTCAAAAGTTAAGTACTTTCTACAAAGACCAGTCACAAAAGGCATTTTAAATATATTTAATAATAAATAATAAAAAAGCATGAAAATACTGAATATATATTCACAGTAAACCAGAGTTCAAATCACAGAAGTTATTGAAAACAATATTGATGGACAGGGTCAGACAAACAAAGAAAAACAATATCTAAACTAAGCTTCACTATATTTTCCTGACTGAATATAAAGAAATTATTGTTCCCTAATAGCTTACTTGGACAAGCCATGATGAAATACATGAACAGTCTTTCTAGTCAGGCTCACAGAGTACTCCCTCCTCAGAGATTACTCCCTGTAAAATATAATATTCAGGATGGCTTGCAGAATGACCTCATCTGGTCACCTGACTCTAGGTTCTCACAGTAACCCCCTTGGAAGCTGAGACAGGAATTTAGCATAGATGGCTACAATACACATCTTAAATGTTTATGGTAGTGCCTGGCACTTCCCCTCTTTTTATTGAGCTAATGAACAAAGGTTTCTTCAAGACCTAACATCTCTGGTCCACCTCAGCAGTATGGGGTAACGTTTTAATGGTTTAACAGCTCATTTACATTTCCCTTGTTTTTCTTAAAGTAAGCTAGCTGGTTAAACTTTGCTGTCCCAGTGTCCTCTATTAAAACATATACATTTAATTCAGTTACAGTAATACAGGTACATTTCTTTTCATTCCAGCAGGGTGCACTGTTGATAGATTTTAACACAAGCAAACCTCACCAATACATTTTCAGCATAACCATCTGTACAAATCAGTTTGATATACAAATGACACGTAATTATTTACAAAATTTGAGCTAGCTATGTTAGCACAAGTCTTAAATCTACTGATCTGCTTCTCCTGGTATGGCTGACAGCACCTCCTATCATCACACCTCTTCCCCCTTTGATGACTCAAGCTAGTTTTTCAAATGACCCTTGAGAAACATGGCTTGAGAGAAATAAGCCTATCTTGGAATATGTTACCCCATTTGTTGTCTTGAGAGCCCATCTGTGTTGGCATTGCTGACCCCACTACAATATTATACTGTCATGTCACATGCCTGCAATCCTAGACTCCACCTTAAAAACTTGCCATTTTGCTGGCTGGCTCTATGTAGCTATATTAAGGGATTGTGGTCTGTAACTACAGTTAATTTCCTTCGATACAGATAAGGCTGAAGTTTCTGCAGTGCCCATACTATAGCTAGACATTAATTTTCTACAGCTGCATAATGCTCCTCCCTAAGTTGGTGTCTATGGCTGAAATATACCACTGGTTGCTCTTCTCCCTCTGAGGAAACCTGGCTAAGCACAGCCTCCACCCCATGGTTTAAAGCATCCACCTGCAGAACAAATTCTTTGCTGTAATCTGGACTGGCTAATACAGGGGGTCCTCCCAAAGCTCTGTTAAGCTTCTTGAATGCCTGCTCACATGCTGGGGTCCACACTACCTCATCTGGCCTGTTTTCCTTGTCAGGACTGTGACGGGATCAGTTATTGTACTATAATTAGGAACAAACTTTCTACAGTACCCTTCTATAGTACCCTGCTATCCCTAAGAATGCCCTCACCCACTTTTTGGTAACAGGGGCAGGCCATGCCTGAATGGCTTCCACTTTAGCAGGTTCTGGCCTGATCTTACCACTTCCCGCACTATATCCCAGGTAGGAGACCTCTGTCATAACCACCTGACACTTACTGGGATTAATGGTCAACCTTGCCCTTTACATTTAAAATCATTTGAAAAATATCGCAATGACACAAATGCATTGTATAGACATATGAAAGAATGTCCATCGCATGTGTTTAAGTTTTGTGTTATTGAACAATTGAAAAAGGAAGTAAGGGGCAAGATTATAGAGGACCATTTGTTAGTTAGTGAATTATTATGGCAACTTAGGCTAAATGCCTTAATTTTCCTGGTCTTAATGAAGCCTGGGTCTATATTAGACCATCTAAGTTTCAAAACTTCGAATGTTCTAATATCGAACCCTATTCAGCGAATGCTGAAAACATCGAACATACAGAACAGCAAATTTTTTTCTAGGGAAAAAATTCGCTGTTCCAAAACACATACACAAAATGCAAGCACACTAAACAAACAGTAATCCACACACATACACCTAAAATCTTACACCTAACCCTACATTAAACTATACACACACCACTAACTATCCACTTACCTTAACCCAAACCATAACCCTAAGGTCCGTCACTATCGCACACTCACCGAACCCGCGCCCTAACCCTAACTCACCTACCTCTCCCTAACCCTCACGTCCATACAATCGCACATTTACCTGACCCACGCCCTAACCTTAACTCAACTAACCTGCCCTAACCCTCACGTCCACACAATCGCACACATACCTAACCCGCACCCTAACCCTAACTAACTTAACCCGCACTCCATCGCACACTTACCTGAACCCGACCTGTAACTTTCCACCACAACGCTGAAAATACTGAAGCAACAGAAACGGACAACCAAATTCTTTCCCTAGGAAAAAATTTGGTTTTCTGTTGCTTTGATATTTTCAGCTTTTGCTGAATAGGGTTCGATATTAGAACATTTGAAGTTTTGATACTTCGATTTTCTAATATAGACCCATGAAGCTTGCACTATTACTCCAGTTTTAAATCTCAAAAGTTTGGACTATTAATTGTTGTTATTATGCGATGTTTTAATCAGTTATAATCAGAACCTTTATTAGTTATTTTTTAGAATTTTGACAGCTGGTTTGTATGAATATGTTCATAATTATTTTTTGTAGAAAAGAGAAATTGTCTTTTGGTTGGGAGCACTTTAGTTGTGAATTGAATGGTTATGTGATATTTTTCAAATGATTTTAAATGTGGTTGTTTTAAGTTTTTGCAGTAGTTCTGATGAAGTTCCATAGTGGATGAAAGTGCTAAACTAATCTACTGCTGGTTTATTTTGTAATAAAGTGCAGTGTGAGTTCACCTGGTTGCCTGCCTTTGATTACTGGCCAAGCCCATGAGCTCTCTAAGCCTTGTCCTGAGGTTTAGGACATATGCCATAACAGACTCCTTGTGGGATTCACACTCACTCTCCTACTCATCATGAATAAAATCTAGAGGTCCCCTCACCCGATACCCATAGAGCAAATCAAAGGGTGAAAAACTTGTGGATTCCTGGGGTACCTCTCTGTAAGCAGTCAGCAGATGGGGCAAGTATTTGTCCCACTCTCTCTTAAACTGGTTTGCAAATGCCTGTAGCATGGTCTTTAGTGTGGAGTTTAACCTCTCCACAAGACTATTAGTCTGGGGATGGTAGGGGTTTGTCTTTAGGTGCTTTACTCCACATTGATCCCACAGACAAGCCAGCACATTTGATGTGAAATTAGCACCTCTGTCAGATAGTGTTTCTCCTAAGAAACCTACCTGCTGAAAATCTCTAGCAAAGTATTTGCCACCTTCTCTGCCTCAATGGAGGACAGAGCTACTGCCTCAGGGTATAGTAGCATAACCTACGACCACTAGTATATACTTCTTTCCAGTGGAAATTGGAGTACTCAGAGGCCCCACAATATCTATAGCTACCCTCTGAAATGGCTCCTAAATCACAGGCAAAGGCATCAAAGAAGCTTTGACCTTGTCTCCTGCTTTGCCTTCTTGTTGGCACTACTCACAGGTCCTGCAGTGCCCTGTTACATCCCTTGCAATCCCAGGCCAATACAAGTTCTGCATAATGTGTCTCTTGGTTCACTTTATGCCCATATGACCTACAAAAAGAATGTCATGGGCTATAGCTAGAAGTGCTAGACCATAGGCTATGGGCACTACTGACTGATTTATTACCTCACCTTCAAGTCCTCCCGCAGAGTTTCATTGTCTATGCAGTTTATAGACTCCCCTTTTCCTTGAGAATCAGGCACCTTCCTAGCTACCTCTCTCAAGCCTTGCAATGTAGGGTCTGAGAGCTTAGCTTGTTTCAACTCTATCTTTGTGAGTTTTCCCAGCTCACCTTCTACAATAAGTATGGTAACTTCTGCCAGCGGTGCCTCACTGTCAGCCTGGGTACTACCACTCATCTCTGCCCTTGCAGTCACCTTGTCCAAGGGAACATTGGTACCTACTAGCAGCTGTGGTTCATCTTCAGGTTCACTGTTATAGGGTAGCTTCCTCCCTGAATTAGTCGCATCACCAATCCTGGCTTCAGGGATGCAGTCTGTCTGGGTCTCCCTCAGCCTACGAGACTCACAGGCCTGTCTTCAAGCCTAATTATGTGTCACTGCATGCACACAAAGTACTGCATTATCAGAATAATTCCCTATCAAGACATATGTAGGGGAAATCCTCAAACACACCTAATTGCTTGCTTCCTTTTCCACCATCCCAGTCAAGTTGAACCCTGGCCAAAGGCATTTGGAATGGGATCCCTCCTAAAGCTTGGACTGGAGTGAACTGCCTAAGCAAGTACTGATTTTCTTTAACCACTGCAGGCTTCACAATGGTATATCAGAGGCTGTGTCTCTTTTGGCAGTTACCTGTTTTCTATCTACCAAGATAGGATACAAGCTCTGGTGGTAGTTTTCTACCCCTGTTGTCACCAGACAACTTACCGCTGGCATTCTGTTATTCCCATTTTCTGACTCCCCCACCTTTTGTTCCCCACCATGCCTCCATGGACATCTATATGTTACATAGACCCATTGGTTACATTTAAAACATTTAAGCCTTGATCCTGGCTGTGTACCAGAACTAGTGGCTTTCCCTGTTACTGGTGGACTCTGTTGGGACAGTTTAGGCTGACCACCATGGGTTTCTTTATATCCATGTGCAGCACTGAATATCCTTTTCCTGTGCACTGATGCCCTGCTTGCTAAGTAGAGATCCTCATTTTCACCAGTTAATCTGCAGAGTTGTATTCCATGTCTGCCAACCAGATTCTCATGTCCTCAGTCAAAGTGCTAAGAGCTTGTTCCCTCACCAAAAGGTGTGCCAGCCATTGAAAAGTGGTAACCTTATACCCACTCACCCACCTATGAAAATAAGGGCTTAGTTCAGCAATACAGTCACACACACTTTCATCTGCCTTGCATCTCTTCTCACAAAACTTCTTTCTGTAAGCTTCAGGTGTTAACTTAAAACATTCCAATAAACATTTTTTTAACTGTAGCATAATTTAAGCAATCAGTATCAGACAATTTAGAAACAGCAGTTACAGCTTTACCATGGAATAAGGGGGTCAGGAACTGAACCCAGAGCCCTTGGCCAACATTATACTGTTTACATACCCTTTCAAATATATGAGTTAAACTATCAAAATTATTACCCTCTGTAAATTGTGGAAGAAATTTACTGACCTTTATTGCTTCTGGGGTTCGGTTATTCCCTTCCCCATTACCTCCATGACCCTGGTGAAGAGTCAGCATCTCCCTCTCATGTTGACACTACTTCTACTTTTTTTAGCCTCCAAATGTCACAGTCTGTCTGATTATTCTAGTTCCAAATGTTTGGCCTCCAGTATAAGTCTCTTTAACTCCAGACAGATTTTTAAGTCCTCTGAGGAAAAGTTGAACTTTCCTGTTTCTGAGACCTGTACATCCCCAATGCCCGACTAGTTTTCTATTTGGTTGCTGGTCTGTGCTGCAGCTGTGATTAAGGCTGCACTCATTTCCCCTTTAGTCAGGTTGGCATGCACAAGTCCTTTAGCTTGGCACATCTCAGCCAACTCGTTCCTTGTCAGGTTGCCATAATCCTCTGCTGACATCTTTCCCTTCTCTCCCTGACTAACTAAGCTAACAAAAAGTAAATAAATAAAACTACTATGATATGAAACTCTGAATGTTTACTTTGTGGCTGCTAGAGAGTACACCTTTTTAGTGACAACTGCTAAAAGGCTACAGGAGTTCAATGAATATCCCACCACTGCCACCAATATGTGATGTGTGATGGTCGCACCACTGCCAACCAATATGTGATGATATCACCACTGCCAACCAATATGTGACATTCCCACACTGGCCCTGTAATCAAGGAGCCTGAATCCTCACCACTGACACTGGAGAGGGACGCACACTTGGAATACTAATGGATACACTCAGTATTTCCAGATGCAGACCTCTCTGCATCAAGCACAATTTCCCTTAAGAGCACACAGGGAACACACTCAGCTCAGGTTGTGTATTTCTCTATATCTGTCTCCCTCCAGGTCCGCAATAAGACTTCCCACTGGTACAGCGGTAGGGTTAGGTGCTCCGCCGAGTGTCCAAGCCAAGTCCTCCAGCACCCTCTCTGTAAACCCAGTGCTTTGAGTCCCTGCCCCAAGTAACTGACACACACACACTCTCTGAAAGATTGGATTCTTCACACACACACACACACACACACACACACACACACACACACACACACACACACACACATGCACACACACTTACACATGGGAAAGACTGGCACATATTTATCTGCCATGCCCCATTCTGCCCAGAGTATAAGGTAGTTATCACCACCACCAAACACTCCACAATCAGCAACTCTAAGGCCTTTAACAAAGGGTGCCCAATTATACTATGTAATGTTAATGCTAATACAAATGGTAGTAGTTGACCAAGATGGCTAAGCCTTCTGGAGTGGCCCACACAGTGTCACCAAATAAATATAACTCTCAATGGTTAAGCACTTTTTACAAGGACCAATCACAATAAAAGTTTTAAATATATTTAATAATAAATAATAAAACAGCATCAAACTACTGAATATATAATCTCTGTAAACCACAGAGTTCAAATCATAGGAGATATTGAAAACAACATTGATGGACAGGTTCAGACAAATAAAGAAAAATAATATCAAAACTAAGCTTCACTATATTTTCCTGACTGAATACAAAGAAATTACTGTTCCCTAAGAACTTACTTGGACAAGGCAAGATGAAATACATGAACAGTCTTTCTAGTTAGGCTCCCAAACAGAATACTCCCTCCACAGAGGTTACTCCCTGTAAAATATAATATCCAAGATGGCTTGCAGAATGACCTCATCTGGTCACCTGACTCTAGGTTCTCACAGTACCCCCCTTGGAAGCTCAGACACAAATTTAGCACAGATGGCTACAATACACTACTTAAATGTTTATGGCAGTGCCTGGGACTTCCCCTCTTCTTACTGAGCTAATGAACAATGGCTTCTTCCAGACCTAACATCTCTGGTCCTATTCAACAGTGTGGGGTACCATTTTAATGGTTTAACAGCTCATTTACATTTCCCTTATTTTTCTTAAAGCATGCTAGCTGGTTAAACTTTGCTGTCTCAGTGTCCTCTATTAAAACATATACATTTAATTCAGTTAAAGTAATACAGGTACAGTTATTGTCATTCCTGCAGGGTGCAATGTTTATACATTTTAACACAAACAAACCTCACAAATATATTTTCAGCAAAAGCATCTGTACAAATCAGTTTGATATACAAATGACATATAATTATTTACAACATTCCAGCTAACTGTGTTGGCACAAGTCATACATCTACTACCCTACTTTTCCTGGCATGGCTGGCAGTATCTCCTGTCATCACAAACTTGTTGGGGAGATTGTGAACAATATTACTGCCAGGCCCATCCTAGCCACGCTATCTGCTCATGAGTTCTCTTATTGACTAAACAGCATATATTATTTCAGGCATACATCACAATTAGGAACCACTAACATACCATTATATTAATGTAAATTACCTCAGTATGCAGCATTGCCACTATTTACCTTCTAACCATGGAACATTGGCAGGCACGCCATAGTGAATTAAACCTAAATCTAGCCATGTGTTCTTTACATCTAATTTACACACACACTCACACACACACACACACACACACACACACACACACACACACACACACACACACACACACACACACACACAGTGCCATTTAATAGCTGTAGCATTACTACATTTTTCTTACCATCATCTTCATCAACCTCCATTTTCACATTTTTCTACATGGGATAGGGCTGTTACATCAACTGACTCCACATTATTTGCACTTATAATTTTCTGTAACTGATGTTTGATTTGTGTTATTTATTCTAAAGGTCTGTGGATGTGCATTTATTGCATCTGTGTTCCCTCATCCTATATGTTACCTCTCTCTTGCAGTATATACCGTCATGATGGCAACTTTGATCAACAACCACTGCCTGATTTACAATGGTTATGGACACCTTGTGAAGGTATGACTTGTCTTTATCTCTAATACTGTCATAAATTTGCTTTATATCAGTATGCCTTGAGTTCTGAGACTGCTCTAAATGGCTTCATTTTCATATTAGCATCTAGTTATAAGTAGCCACTAGCTCTGCATAAAACTGTTTCTTTACATATTTCAACAATTTCTCTCTCTCTCTTAGTGTGTCTGTTGCCAGTGGGGCCATCTCATTCACCAATATAGATATATATATATATATATATATATATATATACAGACGCACACACACACACACACACACACACACACACACACACACACACACACACACACACACACACACACACACACAGTGCCATTTAATAGCTGTAGAATTACTACATTTTTCTTATCATCATCTTCATCAACCTCCATTTTCACATTTTTCTACATGGGATAGGGCTGTTACATCAACTGTCACCACATCTCTTGGCACAGTGCCACACTCCTACCATTATCGACCATCAATCCTGACTGTGACAGGTCTTGTCTTACACAATCTATCCAGCTCTTTAATGATCATCTTCATTTCTACTTACCTTCTTTCTCTCTCCCCAAAATCTTCTTCACCAAATCGTCTTCTGCTTTCCTGTATATGTGACCAACCCACCACAATCCTTTTCCTTGACCTTCTCTCCAACTGGAACTGCTTTTACTTCTCCTCTGATGTCCTCATTTCTTCATCTGTCCCACAATGCACATCTTACCACCCATGTAAGGAACTTCATCTCCATCACCTCTACCTTCTTCAACTGCTCTACCTTCAGTTCCCAGGTTCTCATGCTGTACAGAAGCACTAGTCACACCATTTTTTTGTATACCTTGCTTTTCTTATTTATTGACACTGAGATTTTAGTAGTTCCCCATCTTTGTAGAATTATATTTGATATTTTCTCGAGAATTAAAGGTCTGACACTGAAATCTTTCTCCCATGAATACTCATAGAAATATTCAGTATTAAACAGGGTAGGTTACTCCTATACCTGAATTACAAGGAATATATCAAATAATTGTGTTATTGTTTACTGCTTTTCAAATATTTTGCATTGCTTACTATTATGTTATGTGACCTGTATCATGTTATTATGTTACTAAAGATTTCAGGAATTTCTACTCCTGTGCTGTGTGTGAAAAAGGTCTGCAACAGGGGTCTGAAACTCAAAAAAATAATTTCTTTTCAAGGACAAGTACACTCATCTAAGGGCTGCAATCTCAAAATCAAAAAGAAGGGTGGTCAGTGCAGCTAAGAATATAGTAGAATAGCTCCCTTCATCCCAAATTACACTTGTCTTTGAACAGCTTGAGGCCTGAAGGCCTCGGGTTTGACATACATGGTATACATGCATCAGTGTTCTACTCCAGTTACAAAATCAAAATAAATAAAGAGATAACAGTACTGTTACACATCCACATACAATAAGTCTGATCAATAAAATAATTCCTGTGATTCTGCACCAAATCTCAGTACACTCACTGTCATCCATTACCTGAATCACGTGACAAGTACTTATTATAACCAGAACAGTATTCTATGATAGATCTTTTTTTTTTGTGATTCCCCATTGCATACTTTCCAACTTGTCATTGGGTGCTTGACTCTAAATGCTCAGAACTGTGTCCCCGGTATTACCCCCTAAGACTATAATTGCCTCAGCTTTAGGCAGTTGGGGAGATGATGGGGAAATAGGACAGAACTTTATATATGTATATATTTATATATATATGTATACATATATGTATATATATATATATATATATATATATATATATATATATATATATATATTTATATATACACACACACACACACACACACATTATATATATATATATATATATATATATATATATATATATATATGGGTCTACTTCATTTGATCGAAAGACCATTTACCCTAAACCCATTTGATCGAAATTTTATTTGATTGAAAACCAGTATTCAAGGCAAATAACAGGGATTTGTCCCCCTCCCCAATGTCGTGTGACCCTGGAGTTGGTATATATAGTTAGGGGGGGTGTGGGGGGTGCAGCCCCCACCTAGTTTCATTTAAAAGAAGAAAATAAAACAAAAAGTACAGATTTTTAAGCACCCCCCCACACCCCCCTATATATATATATATATATATATATATATATATATATATGTATATATATATATATATATATATATATATATATATACCAAGTAGACCCATATGTGTATATATATATATATATATATATATATATATATACACATATATTGTGCATATAGGGGATTTACAGTACATACATGGATATGTATTATGTATAAAAAGGGATTTTTTGTTACGCTCTGACTTGACAGTGCTGATAAAATCCCCACATACAATGTCACCTAGCCCCACCCCTATTGTTTAATGCCACATTTTAATGGAAACCTACCTTCTGACTAGAGCATGCTCCTGTCACTTGAGGAATTCTAGATAGAAAGCAAGACCTCCTACCTTTCTCTCCTAGGTGAGTGGGTGACACAATACTTCTCCTGCAACCACCTGCAACCATGCTCAGCACCCTGAGCCACTTAATTGGGTCACAATCAGGGCTCCATAATTCTACACCACAGAGTCAGAGGTTCTAGCACAGGTCCTACCTTCTCATTTATAAAGTAAAGTTTCTGTTTTTACTATGCCTGAAAATCCACTTTTATCCATCCACAACCCCTTTTCCCCATTTTGTTTGCACATGGGTTTGGGGCTTCACTTTGGCACTGACAATCATCTAACATCGATATTTACACTGCCAGGTGGTTAGCCCTGCCTCCGACTGAAAATCTAAAATTAAAAAGCATCCAAATAAATACCTTACACATTAAAAAAATATATGCAATTTCTTCATTACTACTGTTTACTGACAGCAGAAACACTTTCCCATAATTAAACCTCCTAAGTCATCAAGCTCCACTTCTGCTTCCCTGACATTTATAGAATCAAATTCCAAGTTACTGACAGACCTTTGTTATTCCATGTATGCATGTTTGTGTGTGAGTGTGTTTGTGCATCTGTGTGAGCGTGAGTGCTCATGTGTGTGTCTATATGTGTGAGTGTTTGTGTCTGTATGTATGTATGTACGCATGTACACCTGTATATGAGAGCTCTAACTTTCTGCTACAAAAACTCGGCAGACGTTTGATGCTGTTTTATGTTAAATATATTCGATGGTGAAAATTTCATACCCACATGTTAGGAAGAAACATAAGAAATGAGTTCAGATAGTAGGCAGGTGCGTTAAAATAACAATGCAACATTTAAGGAATACTGTTTATATTGAATGGTACAGACCTAGACTCTTTACATTGTTATTGAGATCTGTACAAGCATGTATATTTTATCCCTTTGTCTGTCATTTTAGATGAAATCTATAACCTGCTTAAAAATTATACCTTTGGAAATGTAATATTACGGAAGAAATTCCAGTAAGATATACTGATGGCTTTGATTCATAATGTAGAGTATCATATATGAAAATCTTTAATAAACATGAGTGAAATGAAAATGTGATTATAAGTTATTATAGGCACAATATTTTGTAGAGTTATCAGTGTTACAGTGTTGTTACATGAGTGCTGCCTTTCTACTGATGCAAAATGCATTTTCTGATAACACTTCTAATAAATTCTTTTACCACTGTGAACTGCTTAAGATGCTAATGTTCAGTGTTGTCCATAAAATACAGGGATCACTTTTTTCTGTTTTTGAACATTCTAAATAAAGTTTCCATTCTTCTGTTTAACAATAGTTAAGTTTAATTTCATTCACAATTACATAAAACCAGAGAAAGACAGACAGGTGTAGTCTGCCATACTTGTGTAACTAATACCTTCGTTACCCCTTCCTTAACTCCCTCTGTTATTTCATCAACCATTCCTGACCTTTTTAAATACTCTAAAGTTTCATAGATTTCTACCATTTCTGGTAATCTGTTTCATTTAAAAATACCTTTTAACATCTGTCATGATCTTTGTATCCTTAATAAGGGAGTCAGCATCCTCCCTCCATTGTCTTTCCTCTTTAGCAGTATTTCATCACAGTGTCACCAGGTGTCTTGTGAGACTATATTAGCTCTTCCCTTTCTTACCTATCCTCAGGTGAGAATAGACTTACCTCCCCGTACTCATTGCCCCTCATTCCTTATGATATCCTGCTAGTTTTCTTTGTACCTTCTCAAGACGTTTTAAAATTCTTATTCCGGAAAGGGTACCAAAATTAATAAAGTTCTCCATCTGAAGTCTGACCAGTGGTTTGTACATGGCTGATGATTTTTTTTCTGAAGGCTTTTCTTCAAAGTATATATCCAAACATGTTATTGGTCTTGGATATAGCTTTCTTAGCTTGTAGCTGTTGATACATTTCTGCTACTACTAACACGTCTTTTTCCTGATTTGTGAACTTTAGTGAAATTCCTTGTAGATAATATTCTACATTCCGATTATTAGAACCTATATAAAATCCTTTGTTTTTCATTACAGCAAAAATTAAGGGACCAATGGTCAGTCTACTCTGTCTCTGACAGTATCCTAAGGATCCTTTGACAGCTTGCTCCACTATCTTCCACTGACGATTCTATCTTAATTTTATCTGTAAATAGGTTCAGCCTGTTTAGAATGCTCCTTGAGATTTATCTTTGACACATGTATGCCAAACTGCATGGTACCATAAATGGCCAATGTAAAATCCCACCAGCAATTTCTCCTTTCCTTGACAAGGTCCATCTATTAGTCTTTGCTTCCTGATAACCAACCATCCTCTCATCTATTTATTCATCTTCTCTTCTACTCCATGTCCCTTCAGTTTGTGCATCACACTCCTGTGAAGGACTGTGTCGACAATTTTAAAGAAGTAAAAAAATACAAAATCAGCATAATTTCTTTTGTCAAGTTCCAGAATTGGCCAGTCATAAAATTAAGTCACTCTGGATTGACGTGTCCTGTTCTTTATAACCTCATGTTTGTACTTAACTTGCAATTTGCTGTTCTCCAGGAAAGTAGGTAGTCTTTCCCTCAGTATAATCATGATAATTTTATGATTTAATTCTAACTCCATTCCAAATTGTAAAGAAACACCACCATGAACTCTCTTCTGACCCTCACTACTGGTTGCTACTTAGTGGCAAGCTGAAGTTAAAAAGTTCTGTCGGAGGAGTCTTTCCTTTTGTTCAAGAAGGTCTGCTCTCAGGACCCTGTGTTTTGCATTCCAATGTCATTTTTAATTTATCTACATTTATTTAAACTGTATTTACCTTAATATTGCTACACACTCAAGCGTGCTAGCTTGTACTGCATTTAAAGTTTTTTGTTACTGTTTTAACTGCTTTTCTGCAAAAAAAAACAAAAAAAAATAAAACAAAAAAAGTTCTAAGCTTGTTTCCAACCTTTCCTGTAACTAGTCTAGTCCAGATACAGATGTGCTGTATCCAGGCCTATTTTGCAAGTTTCTGAGCCCCCCAGACCTTTCTGTGTTGGAGGGAAGCCTTCTTACTTATCAGTGGGAGTAGTAAGCTCTAGGTAGCTATCTACCACAAGAGGAGTGGTTTCTGGCCCAGAAATTTTAGTTTATTGGCCATTTGGACAGTTATTCCATTCCTTTCAACTTTCTGGTTTAATAGCTCATGTTTGCACGGGTTGACACTTGTTTAAGCTCTGCGGATCCAGTTTTGGTATACTGCAGACTACAACAGTAACAGGAAGGAGAAAGAGATACTCTAAGTGCCTCCATTTTGATTTTTTCATAATTTACTGCTCTTTGCACTTGTTTTTTGTCATTTTTAATTTATCTGCATTTATTTAAACTGTATTTACCTTAATACTGCTACACACTCAAGTGTGATAGCTTGTACTGCATTTAAAGTGTTTTTGCTACTGTTTTAACTGCTTTTCTGCAAAACAAACAAACAAACAAACAAACAAACAAAAACATTCTAAGCTTGTTTCCCACCTTTCCTGTAACTAGTCTAGTACGGATACAGATTTGCTGTATCCTGGAGTATATTGTAAGTTTCCGAGTCCCCCCCCAGACTTTCTGTGTTGGAGGGGAAGCCTTCCAGCTTATCAGTGGGAGTGGTAAGCACTAGGTAGCCTATCTACCACAAGAGGAGTGGTTTTTGGTCCAGAAATTGTAGTTTATTGGCTATTTGCACAGTTTTTCCATCCCTTTCTACTCTCTGGTTTAAAAGCCTGTGTTTGTGTGCCTTTGTGCACCATGCAGCGGCCTCAGCTGAGGTAAACTATTATTAGTGCCAGAAAGCCTGCTCTTCAATTTTTCCCTTAGAACGTGCTTGTTCTTTTACTTCTTGCACTTCAATTAGCTTAATTGGCTAGCACTTTAACAGCCTTTTGTAGCATTTATTGTAGCACACTTAGATTCTATCAGCACTAGCTGTTCCTACGCAGTAACAGCACCAGTACTTATTAATTATGACTACCCCTCTTGGTATGATTGTAGGGCAATTTCCTGTGCTTTCTCCTGCTAACCTGGTGCACTTGGGCATTCTGAGACAGTGTGGCAACTGTCTAATGCACACAGACAACCCTCTCCTCTTACCTCCCAACACTCATACCTGTGAGAGATGCATTTATATCACCAAATTGGAAGCAGTGCACGCTCCAACCAAGATCGGACTAGCTGGTCAAGAGGAGAAGGTCAGCACTTGCAACTCACTACATAGAACACCACAGCCCTCCAAAACACCAGCCATTACAACCCACACATAGAAACACAAACCATACACCCACCTTCGTGGAGGCTCTCAATAAAAAATTACCCAAAAAACAGAGACCACGAGACAGAAATTTACTCGACCACCACAACATACCACCAACCCCAGAACACATAGCTCACCACCACAGTGTGCCCCTCAACCTAAGCTCTTAAGGCAAAACACTTTACCCAATGTACTAATCATAGGAGACTCAA
The DNA here is from genome assembly GCF_019279795.1 of Protopterus annectens. NCBI lineage: Eukaryota > Metazoa > Chordata > Ceratodontiformes > Protopteridae > Protopterus > Protopterus annectens. Next base: position 218,756,379 of record NC_056744.1, on the reverse strand, counting down.
TTGTGAGACACACTGATGTCCCACTCACTAGGTTGAACAAGGAGAAGATAACAGTCAGTTGTCTATCAGGTGCCAGGACCCGCCACATAACACATGCACTCAAGTCACTCCATAACAAGTACTAATATGTCTCAGTCATTGTCCATTTGGGTGTGAATGACCTGAGATGTACCTCCCTGGATTACATGAAAAGAGATGTGAAGGAATTCTCAGATTATGTGGCCCAAGCAGGTATGACCCATGCCCTGAGTAGTATTCTATCATCACCCAGAATGCTACCACAGTATGAGCAAAAAATGATTGACTTCAACAATTGGCTAAGTTTCTGGTGTCATTCTAAGGGTCTCCAATATATGTCTTCCTGGGACGACATGATCGACAGACCTCGATGTTTTGCCAGAGACGGCCTGCATATGTCACATATGGGATTCCGGCTACTGGCTAAGGCTCTTGCCACCCCTATAGTGCTTTTTTAGGCAGTGTTCCAAAGACCAAAATTCCACCGTAACAACTACAAACAAATGCAATCTGAAGGTCATGCTGCTCAATGCTAGAAGTCTAAATCTCAAAATGCACTCGCTCAAAGCTCTCCTCAAAATGGAGAATGTTGACATCTGTGCTGTAATGGATATCTGGTTTAAAGAGGCAGAAAGCGCTACAACTCATTCCATGCCTTTCAGCCCCAGTATATGGCCGGAAGCTCCAAAGGTGGTGGTGTCTCCATATTCTTAAAGGATATACACACCTCTAGACTGGTAGCCCAGCATAATGCATCTGAGATACTTCAGGTACAACTAACATTGGGTAAGATGGTGATACAAGTCATAGCCTACTACAGAACCCCAAACAGGTTCCTAAACTCTCACTCCAAGTTCCTAAGTACCCTGGACTCTATCAAGGTCCAACACAATACTCTCATACTGGGTGACTTCAACTACCCTTCCATCAGCTGGGAAAATTATTCAAATACCAATGTACATGCCCAACGCTTTCTGGAATTTATAAGTTCCAATGCCCTGGACCAGCTCATTCTGACCCCCAGTAGAGGAACCAACATCCTCAAACTGGTTATCACCAACATGGGAGACCGTTGCTCCACAACTATAGTCAATTCCTCCCTGGTTAAATCTGACTACAAACGGATCACCGTGGAAATCTTCATCTCACCTACATCCCCCGCTAAGGTGACAACCCTGAAAAACTTATCTAAAGCCAACTTTGGGCTCCTAAAAACAGAGGTGGCTAACTTCTTGGCACCCATGCCAATGGAAAATAGCTGCATGACTGCCGAATCATACACCAATGCACTGTACGAGCATGTACACAAATTCATGGACCTTGCCATACCAAATAGAAATAAGCCACTCTCCTCCAGAAAAAGGAAGCCAATCTGGTGGTCCCCAGCCATCAATAAACTCTACAACAGAAGGAAGAAACTGTTGCAGAAAAAAATGAAATCACAAGACTGGAAAACCTCCTTTATCAGTCTCAACAAAAAGCTGAGATCCCTTATCAAGTCCTCTAAAGCCAGCTATGAAGACAGAATTGCGGCTGACACCAAAAACAACCACAAAGCCTTCTAAAGCTATATCAAAAACCTCCTTTTACTTAGGCTGATGTGATTAGTCAGTATAACTCTCCACCCTTTCCTACACATCTTGCCTGTGGTTTTTCCGTTTTTTTTTTTGTTTTTTTTCATTCTCCTCACTGTTTTTACTTCTGGCACGTATCCTGCATAATATGTTTTACCACACTTTTTCCTATCCATTTATCATCTGCCTTCTTGGTTGATTCCTGCACTGACATGCCTGTTGTTGAGTTTGTTTTTTAAACAAATCCATCTGATGTTTTACTTTTGTAGTCTTTCCAGCTTATACCCTACACCTCACTGTGTCACCTCACTTTAATGACATGATTATTCTGATATATCTTTGCATTTGTGAATTTCCTAGTGGGCCTCCTAACTAGATAGAGTTAAAATCCATTAGTGTTCCAGAGCTCATCTTTTTCCCATGACTCCCATAGACTCCACTAATGTAAATTGCTCTTCATCAGTCCACTTTCTGAATAGGACACAGTACTTTTAGAATCCTTGCTGTGCCAAAACTTGACAAAGGTAACAGGTAACACAGCAGAAAAGGTCACTTTACAGCACAACTCTGTATATCAATCATTCCATGTGCATTTCCCTTTGTTTTTTTTTCTGTAACTGTCCCTGCCAGGTTACTGGTGCCCAGATGTACAATGACATATCTAAACCTCCTACGTTCGATGAGGTTTTCTCATTTCCTGGCTTGTCCTGTCCAGTCTTACTCCTGGGATGGTTCTCATTACCAATTATCCACTTCATTTTGACATGTCTGCCCTCTTGACATTTCATATGATGGATTTGCACATCACTCGAACTTCTTTCTCCCTCATCTCACATACCAGCCCCTGTTACAATGCTTCTCAGGCTACCTGTGGTACATCTCCTATGCACTTCCTTACTCTGAAGCCATGCATTTTCCTACATGTGCACATGGTGAACTTCTAACACTACCTCCTCCATCCTTGGTCTCACTGTTTATTTCTTCTAGCATTGTCCATTACCTGCCACTCCTTGTTGTATTTCTTACTTTACTCCTTCTCTTTAGTGCAATTTAGGTGCCCCTCCTTAACCAGTCTCTCCACGTAGCCTTGTGCCCCTTCCCTACTGCATCTGACATATTTACTTTCTTTCCCTCCTAGCTTTTCTCTTTTTTCAACCTTTTCTATTGCTCTGTCTTCACCTTTAAGCTGTTCTTCACTAGTTATAGCCCTTCTGTTCTTAATGTTTTATGTTAATCAACTTATAAACAAATGTATGGCATCTAGGTCAAAGGAAGTTATTGTTCCACTATATTCAGCATTCATCAAATCCATCATAGAGTATAATACCCCCTTTTAGTATGTATCTACCAGGCACATCCAACAAGTAGAATGTCCACAGAGATTCTTTACTAAAAGAATATAGGGCATAAGTAACATGTCCTATGCAAACTCTCTCAAAACCCTATCCCTGTATTCTATCTCCTACAGGCTGTTAAGGGGAGATCTATGCCTGGTATTCATGGCACTGCTGGATCCCACCATGATGGACCTCCTACATATCTGCGAATCAAACAGCACCAGAATTACCCTTTCTAAAGACTTAAACCTTGCCTCTGATATATACAGGACCTGCTGGAGTGACATGTATGTATTTTGGAGATTGCCCCTTCTGTGGAACAGGCTCCCCATCCATGTGAAGCAGAGTTCCTCTCTAACCCGATTCAAGTATGACTTGGACAATTGAATGGGGAACAGTAATTTCATCACTGGTTTGACACCTACATTGTAATGGATGGTTTACTATTAAAATTGCGAACATCACTCGGTCGACAGTCATATGGTCGAATGCATAAGGTCGGAAACACAGATGTCGAAGACATTATAATCAATCGAGGAACGGTTTTAACATGGATCGAGGTAGGGAAGATGGTTGTAGTAGGGAATAATACTGTACACCTACCTCGACCCATGTTAAAACCGTTCCTCGATTGATTATAAAGTCTTCGACATCTGTGTTTCCGACCTTATGCGTTCGACCATACGACAGTCGACTGAGTGATGTTCGCAATTTCAATAGTAAACCATAATGGACATAGACATCTTGTAAATGTTTCATCTCCCAGGCCCCTGCTTGTAAATTTTTCATCTCTAAAGCCCCTGAATACAATTATAAAGGGTACCAGAACTTGCCAGAGATTTGGGATGCATGACTAGGCTTAAAAAAGCCCTAGTGGTAATTAGCCTCATACACAACTATGATCCTATGAACCTATGAACTGCCCTTGTTTACCTCTTCTTCATTCAGACTCTGCTGTCCTTCTGGCCTCCTTTTAATCTCTACTATAGCCTCACTCTACATTTACCCAGGCACGTTAGTTCAACCACTACCTCTATGAAAGTGATTCATAAAGCTTTTGAGTTTCACAATCATCATCATTTTCATCTGAACCACCTCACCTTCTAATGTGCCAGTATTCGTGCAGCATATGATTCTACCTCCATTTCACAGGTCACTACACCCCACTGCCCAACACACTTAAAGCAACTTACCTTTCAATCTATTACCTCTACTGAGACCCCATATTTTTCTGTCCTATTTTAGTTCTTCAGAGTTTAGCTATTTCAATACAGTCTGTGTTGACTGATTCATTTTAAGTAATTCCTAATCTACCTGTTTAGCAGATGCTTCTAATAACCTACCCCTTATTAAATCTTTCACCTTCTCCCTTATCTGACTTGGTCTTCTGGTACTCTTTTATAATCCCTGCCTTCTCATGCTGTTCTTCTGATATAGTAGGATTACTCAAGCTATATTGCTGGAGGAGGTACTATCTTATTTAATATGTTATCTTTATAATACAATAGCCATTTCTACACGCATATAGGAGCACATCTAGATGGCAGCAGAATTTGTGACTCACAACTGGAAAAAAAGTTATAACTAGTAGCTTATCTCCCATCCATAGCTAGCCCCTCCAAAATCCAAATGCCTTCATGAACTCTTACCACATGTACAGAAAAGAATATTTCTTTTCAGTGATTTAAACAACAGCATGACAGAATGAATCAGAGAGTTTGTTTAGGTACTCTTCCAAACTTTGCAATACTGGGTAATAAAATGGCTCAGTGTCACTGTTTCTAAGCAAATAAACAATAGGCAGGATTCACGAAGGCTTGCACGGAGTGTAAGAGACGTGTAACACTCCATGCAAGCCTCGCGATCCAGGAACAGCCCTAAACTCCGTGTAAGAGACCAGCTAAAACGTCTCTTACACGGACTGGGCGTGGACATGCTAAATACCTCACTTGCAGCCGAAAGGTATGCAAATGAGGTATATTAGCGATCCACGAAGCAGAAACCAGCCCGTGTAAGAGACGTTTTAGCTGCAGAAATGTACTCAGTTGACAACTGAGTACGTTTCTGCAAATTTCAAAATGGAGCCATGTCAGCTCCAAATAAAGGGTGCATATGTGTCAGGCAGCATGCCAATGGCCAAATATGTGGCCATTGGCAAGGTAACCTGATGCAAAAATAATAAAAATAGAATTTTTTTAACCCAGCCCAGCCCCGCGCAAACAGGCTGTGCTGTATAAAACATAAAAATGAAGGTTATAAACCCACAAATGTGGGTTTTATGCAATACATGGAATGACAATGCAGGGACCAGCAGACCAAAAACAACATGGCCACTGTGAAGTGGTTGCTAAGGGGGGAAGCTGAGTGTAAGAAATGTAACTAAGCATTAGTAGGCAATCTCATGTAAATGAGGGTTAGGATACTGAATCTCACAGTCACATAGCAAATGAGCACAGTCTGAGTAGTGTAAGAGATACATAAGGGGGAGGAATACAGTAGGAGATAGGTGACATCACAGGGGGGAATGGTAGAAAGAAATGCAGTTCATTGGAGGTCAGTGTAACATGACAGATGACAGACACAGATCAGGGAAAGAGGAGTGCCACAAGATAAGTCTGGGAAAGTCAAGAAATGGAAGGTGTACACTGTTACTTACACTAAAGTTTCTTGCCTGGCGTGCATGCGCACGTGTGCGCACCATAAAGTGTGAGTAGGGCAGTGTGCGTGCGTGTAAGACAGACTGAGCATGTGGGAGCGTGTTGGTAGATGTTTACCACTGTTTGCGCTGGTGTGCACGCGTGTAGGGCAGGCTGAGCATGTAGGAGGCTGTTGGCAGACTTGTAACACTGTTTGTGTGGGTGTGCGCACGTTTTAACCCGAATAAGTAGATTCTGAGCCGTGTAAGCAAATGTGCGCGTGTGTAAGCCACTGTGAGCATGTTTCTGCTGGTATGCACGTTGCTCCCCCCTGAGGAAACAGAAAGGAAAAAGGAAGCAACAGAATTAGTAGGAAGCTAGCAGGGAATACTGTTGAAGCTAGCAGGTGAAAACAATTAGAAGCAGGCAATTACACAGGCAGAATAGTAGCCCAGCCCAGCACTTAAAACTCTGCAAACAGCATGCAGGATGTTTCTCTCAAGAGACACTGCAAGACAGGAGTAAGCTAATAGAAGTGAAAACTGAAAAAGCTTCACTCAGAGCAGAAATGTTAGGGGCTTCCATAGCTTTCATAATGAGACATAGGTGACTTTCTGAGGGTGGTGACAATGCAGATGGTGCCAGACAACCCACAGTGAGGAGACGGAGAAGAGTGTACAGGCCCAGGATCACTTACCATGGGTTACATGAGCTGGAGATGGTAGAGCGCTATAGAGTGGACGGAGAGCTCCTGCAGCAAATAGTTGAGCTGTGCAGGCCACGCCTCACACACAGATCCAACAGAGGGGAACCCATCCCAGTGGAAACCAAGGTATGTGTTGGCCTAAGAATACTAGCAACAGGTACCTTCCAGAGACCAACTGGTGATATGATGGGGATATCACAGGCATCAGCCTCCAGGGTACTGCACCAGTTCCTGGATGCCATGCCAGCACATGTCGGTGATCATGTATATTTCCCCAATGCCCGTGAGGTATTGGCCAGCAATATGCATCTCTTCCAGCAAATAGCGGAATACCCTGAAGTAGTGGGTGCAATAGACTGCACGCACATACGCATCAAAGCACCAGCCGGTGAGTGGGGTAGGGCCTATATTAACGGCAAGGGCTTCCCCTCCATCAACTGCCAGGTCATGTGTGATGCCCAGGGCACAATAATGAATGTGTGTACTGGCTGCCCTGGGAGTTACCATGATTCCCACATCTGGCATTTGACGCAGCTGTACCAGACATTTGCCAATGGGGACATCCCACACGTACACCTAGTGGGGATGCAGGTTATGCACTGGAGCCGTGGCTGATGACACCCATCAGAAACGCACACACACCTGAACAGGAACGCCATAATGAGGCACATGCACAAACACGTAATGTAATAGAGCATGTGTTTGGGCTGCTGAAGTCACGGTTCCGGTGTCTGGACACATCTGGTGGAGCCTTGCAGTACACACCAACTACATGTACCCAAATTGTCATGGTATGTGCTATGCTACATAATATGATCTTGCGAAAACAGCTGCAGCAGGACCAGCATAGGGCTGGGCCAAACAGCCCCCCACCATTGCCAAGGCCATCACAGGCAGAGCGTGACTCAGAGGAGGAACAACCTGAGCCTGCCCCAGTAGGCAGAAGGAGGCGTGCCCAGTATGCCCTGGCCTTGACAAAGAGGCAACGCATAGCACATACACTGGCTCAGTAGGAACCCTGGGAATGATACCCCCTCTGACTCACTCAAATAATAACATGGATGCCTAAAATGACATGACCTGCTCACAAACATGTACAGGGAGTGTAATATGCACATCAACAGAGGCAGCCCTGCAGCACCACCTGAGACATGAATGCCATGTGTTAAGTAATGTAACACCATGTACTATATGCACACCTGAGCACCCTGACTAACATCCACCCTCACCAAGCATGAAGCCACAAAATGACGATGGGATGATCAAGTGCAATAACTGGCTGAAGTAATGCAGTTAGTCAAAGGGGAGACAATGTGTTTCAGGCTGTTAAGACATGCGGAACATGACAAAATGCACCACCTGCTAGGGGTGGCATGCACCTATCAGTCCATGCCCCATGGATACTGGCAAAGGCTGTTAGTACCCACAGCATGCCCTGAATAGGTAAGTCTCAAAACACAAACCCACCTTCATAGGTACCACAAGGGATAGGAACCTAGATGTAATGCTACCCAATGCCAGAAGTCTAAACAGCAAGATGTGTGCAGTGTAAATGCACACAGTATGGAGAATGCATATATCAGTCCTGTAATAGAGAACTGGGTCAAGGCTCACATCAGCACCCTAACACTACCAGGTCACACCTCATACTGTGCTGTACAGCCGCAAAACATGGAACAAGCTACAAAAGGAGGGTGACTAGCAATAAATGTCAAGGATAACCACATCCCCATGTTGGTACCACAACAAGAAGCAGCATGGATTAGCCATGGTCAAATACCAGTGGCTAAAACCGCCTCCCAGTATATAGCCTGCTGCAGACTACTGTCCTAATACCAGGAACAGCACCTGGCCTATGTTGGAATGCATGAATATATCAAGCCCCCCAAACCACATTATATTGCTTGACTGAAAATACCCAGGCATACACCGGGAGCATTATACTAGCACCAACACAGTCGGAGAAAAGTTCCCAGAATCCATAAACCAAAATGCCCAGGAACAACGTACCACTCCCACAAGAGGGGTAAGCATACTGGATGTGATAATCAGTAACATGTGTACTGGATGGCAAGATGAGAAGTGTATCCTTCACTGGTAAGACCAGACCATAGAGTAATCACACTGGATATACACATCCCGACCCCAGTCCCTGGCCAGAATACCACAATGAAAAACATGTGTAAAGTATAGGTTGTACCCCTCCAAACCGATGTGGAATCCACGAAAGGCCCTGTGCAATTGCAGAATATGAGACACACCGCAGAACATGTTATACAGGCATTCCATGAACACAGCCAGGAATGCTTGGAGTATGCAATCACAAATAACAACAAGACACAATGCCATACACACAGGCATCTGGCATGCTGGACTCCAGCCATTACCAAACCATGCAAGAGAATGAGGAAGCTACCACATGATAGAGCAAACATAAAAAGGGAAGTAATCACTGATCAGTAGTATGGCAATAACATATGTCCACACATACAATCCACTAAGGCCAGCCACAACAAGTAGAATCTGTGAATCCAGAGGCAATGTGACACCTGTCCCAAGTACACAGACAACCACAACTCCCCCCAATAAATACAAATATATGTGATAGATGCAACCATGTATCCAAACCGGAGGTTGAGCTCCCTCAACTCAGTACTGTCAAAACTAGTCAGGAGGAGAATGTAACCACATACACCACAAACCCAGCCCCACATAGACCTACCACAACTGTAAACCAAACACATAAACACAGAAAAACATTCCCAGAGGCCCTAATTACAAACACACCACACCAACAGAAGCCTCCAAAGCAGATCACAAGCAACCACAACCTCCAAACATAGCACATGCAACACATAGCACACAAAGCTGGTGTGCCAAACAGTCACAGGCCAGAAGGAGAAACAACATGCCTGATACAGTTGTAATAGGTGTCTGTATAGGCAGACACACTGCTGTCCCACTCACCAGACTGAACAAGGGAAAGAGTAGAGTAAGCTGCCTATAGGCTGCCACAATATGCCACAAAACACAAGTATGCAGGTCACCCCAAAGCAAGCAGAAATATGATGCACTCAATGTCCATGCTGGTGTGAATGACCTGAGATGTACCTCCCTGGTCTACATGAAAAGAGACATGGATGAGCTCTCTGAGTATGTACCCCAGGCCGGTATGACACTGGCCGTGTGCAACATCCAACCCTCACCAAGAATGATGCCACAGTACAAACACAGAATGATCATGTTTAACAGGTGGCACAGTTACAGCTGTCAGTCCAAGAGGGTCTAATGTCTGTCTGCTTGAGATGTCAAGCATGACAAGCCATGCTGCTGTTCCAGGGATGGCTTGCACCTGTTACCCCTGTGCGTCTGGATACTGGATAAGGTCTTTGCCACCTCCATAGAGCCGTATGTAGGCAAGGCCAAAAAGACTACCCACCACCCTAGAAAACATAAGTGGTAAGAAACATAAGGGTAATGCTGACCAATGCCAGATGTGTAAACTGCAATATGCATGCCCCTGAGGCACTTCCCATTATGGAGAACATCGATGTCTGTGCAGTGACAGAAGCCTGCTGCAAGTCTAGTGATAGCACACCAGCACTACCAGGTTATACCACATATCATGCGTTATGGCCCCAAAACCTGGACCAAAACATCAAAGGAGGGGGAGTATTCATATGCAGCACAGACACCCATACGGCCAGGTAACTGACAATGCACAAAGCAGTGGAGACCACCCATGTGCACCTAAGTGTAGTCAAAACTGCTGTACAGTCTGTAGCATGTGACAGACCACACTCTCACACACAAGATCTCCACCCAGACACCCTGAAGACACTGGACAGTATGAATGTCCCACCAAATACCAGACAAGGTACACACAAATTACCACATAGGTGGCAAACCATTATGTATGCAAGGAGTAATCAGGGACCTAGGGACACAAGTCGACAGTAATCTGTCATGTGACACTCATAATGCCAATGTGGCTAGGAAGATTGTCGATATTGGACACCATATCATGAAAGGATTCACATCTACATCAACAGAGGTCACTGTGCCACTGTACTGTTCCCTTATCAGACCCATAATCTAGTACAATGACTCATATGGGATGTACCATACGTGACACCTGCAGCGGTTCAGAAGACCTCATAGTTACCCCACCAAGAGGATAAAGGGTGTGAAATATATGTCATATGCTGCCTGGCTGTAGACACCCCAGCTGAATGCAGTCACAGACCGCCTACACAGAGGCATTGTATGTCTGTTGTACAAGGCCATGTCCAACACAGGAGTAATGGACATGCTACACCACAGGAAATCAAAGCCATTGGAGCAGTGAGAGTGACAGATGTCAGCCTCAACACATAATGAAATAGGATGTGCTGGAGGGACAGATACATAACCCAGAGGCTCCCCACACCCAGAAACAGGATCCCAATCCATGTTAGGCAGAGCCCCTCACTGACACCCCTCAACAGGAATATTGCCAAGTGGATGGATGATCGTACATGTATACTGGGGGTCTTCACTGTGTCACGACCAGACAGAGGCACAGTAAAGAAATTCATAAATGGCCATAATAGTCACATAGCAAGGGGTGGCGAAAGACACACACACTCTGGCTAGGCTTACTAATGCCCTAGGGTGGATAGCCTAGTATGAACCCATGAACCTATGAAGATACAAATTGTACAGGACACTAAGGATAATCACAAGGCTTACTTAACTGATGGTAGGAACCATGTTGGGCATCCACAGATATGCTCCAAATCACACAGATATTACAAACAACATACCAAACACACACACATATTGCTAACAGACAACCTGACAGGTGCAGTGCAAACCCCCAGAATGCAAAATATCTATCCCAGCAGACTGCTGGTCCCTGACATTGCAGATGCTGAGGTAACAGCCATCATCTGCAAAGCAAAACACACAGCAGCAAAGGTATGTGATGGTGTCCTGGGCTGAGGCCAACATGGACTCCAAGAATAATGGAATGCCAAATCACACTACTGCCCAATGTCAGCCTTACCACAGGATATGTACCCAAAGAGCAGTGTACAACAACAGTGGTCCTTCACAACAAAGGTGCTGCCTGAATGGATACTGCAAACTACCACCCCAGGATCCTGACAAGCTTGGTCTGCACAGCTATGGAAAGGATCAGTATGTACCGCAGACAGAAAGCTATTGTGGACCTACTGATACTGGACCCTACACAGTGTGGCTGTCGTAATTGCAGATCCTGCCCCTAAACATGTTTGACCCATTTGAAGCAGTCATTAAGGTCCTTGATGAGGGCAATGTGGTCCACACAGCGTAGCTGGACCATGCATATGCTTCTAGACAATACCCTACGAGTTCAGTATGGATATGTTCACCAGCTTAAATATATACCCCTATGTCAGTAGAGGGGTAGCAAACCAGACCAAGGACAGAACTGACATGGTCAGACATGCTGCATCCATGTCAGACTACAAAGCAGATATGAGTGGCATCCCACAAGGCCTGGTCCTGGGCCCCCCCCTGTTCTGTATATATGTCCCATAGGTATAGGCCAACATGGAAGGACTGTGACTGAACATGTATGCAGAGGAGTACAAACAGCCCACCATATCCAACCCCAGCTGACACAAGCAACCCACAAAAGGGCCACCTACAAACAGACAACTGGAGCCATAGCCATGTCAGCAAGCTAATTGCAGAACTGTGTATAGACAACCACCGTGGATATACAGTAAGTGCCCACAAATTACCACACAGGTGTTAACCCATTATGTACCTAACATGTAATGAGAGACCTGGGGACAAAAGGTGATAGATATCCTGCACTGGACAAACATGTGGCTGTAGTGTTTGCAGAAACATACTATATACCCACCCAGTCATGAAGGTTGGCAGATGTAGATAAGGGGAGGTCACTGTGGCTCTGCAGTCATCCTTCATCAGCGTCACAATTGACTACAATAGCCCCTGTGGGATATACCTCAGCAGACACCTCCATCAACTGTAAAGTCCACAACAGTACCACACCAGGAGTAGCAAAGAGCATGAACAGATGCCATGTGTTGCCTGAGTAAACAAACTGCAGCCCCACACACACTGCCATACTGCCCAGCTACAGGCAAGCTATGCCTGATGTATGAAGCCATGTCCAACCTGGAATCAATAAACATGCTGCACCTTGTACAATCTGAATGGCAGTGAGCTATGCACATGAGAGACCTGAACCCCAGCACTGACATACATAGGACAAGCTGTACAGAATGATCCATAACACAGAAGGCACCCCCACTCTTCAGTAAACTCCCGGTACAGGTCAGCCAGAGAGTCACCTATCGACACCCCTCAAGAGGAATCCTGATGAGTGGATGGGAGATGGTAGGCTAACCCTGGGTATCACTGTTATGTCAGAGGTAGACGGAGGCACAGTATACTAACCATGACATATGTCATGGCAAACTCCAGTTACAATGTGTGTCGAAGGACAAACACACCCTGTGACTAGCATCAGAAATGGCCTAGGGAACATTGCTAGTGTTTGCCAATGTCCACCCATGTTGTGGAATACACTACCAATGTTGGACGAGCCTGGTGTAGGTAGTCCATATCTGAACATAATGCAACATGGTCATATGTGCACAACTGGCCCCTACACAGTCTGTTGTGCTCACTATGAAGATGTCAAGCAGTGATAGGACTAAAGCCCAGGATACTGTTCACCACAGTGAAAGTACTGAACCAGTACACTATACGGTTCTACGGTGTTAGGTCATTATGAAAGTATGTTGACAACTGTCTGCAAAGTATCCCATGCAATCCCTGCAGGCACAGTATAATCCCTGTTGTGGCAGACACGAAGCAGTTGGCCAGTTAGTACACAACATGACACCCAACACACAACCATAAACGTGAGATATTGTTGAAGTTCACACACAACCAAATATGTGGTGGACTTCAGAGTGCAACATATGGAAAGCTCACACTGGGCATGCTCGCACACTTTGATAAATGAGGCATATGTCAGACAACATGCCATGGAAAGGCTGAACTGGGCATGCTCACACACTTAGGCCATATCTCCGTTTAGCAGTTGGCCACACATATCTGGTATTTGTACATGTCATTCCAGGAACCAACCACAACATAGCAATCTGCCCTGTGCACACAGTAAATGACTACAGAGACATAAGTGATATAGTGGATCGCCGTCATATGCAAACATCTTCCACAGATGCACAAGTTGGTCATAGGAACAGGGAATGCTATGGTGATAAAGACCTGCAAACAGAACAGCACAACAGATATTGTGCATCTGACAATTGAACATATGGGTGTAGAGGTCAATACTAGGCTTGTTGCCCTAGGGAATGACAGCTCAGCCAGAGTGTGCTTGGCATCTGCATCCCCAGTACAGTAGGTTACTGTGCCACTATAAAGTAGGTCACATAAGGCAATGTGTGAGGCTAGTGAGCTGTGCCTCTGTCAAGCAGGGGCACAGTGGAGATCCTAGGGTTTGAATGTGCTAAGCCACAGCCATGTTGTCTGTGTGTGCTGGAAGAGGGTTGCTGAGGATCTCTAACAGTAAGTGACCATCAATAACAGACTGAAGGGAGCCCTATCTGCATTCTCTGGACAATTCCACTGTCAACACTGTGTTGGGATGATTATGTGTGAATGAAGTGCTGTGCCAGAACTGTTCACAGATGTCCTCCCTCTGTGGGCTACAGCTCTGCAATGTATTAGCTCACTCTGTCTGTTGTACAGCTCATATATGGCTGGTGTACACCTGACAGATGTCTTGTTGTGGAGCAGCCATGGGTATATGTGGGATAGCATGATCAATGCAAACCATACACATGCTCATAGAATGCAATTGTCAAGGATTATGCTGAGTGGCCAGTATAGTCCCCCAGCATGGGTCCCTTGAAGTCGTCCACCCCAGTCTTCACAAGTGTAGAGTCTGCTTGTGCTAAATACAGTTTGTGTGCAGTGACAACCTTGCCTGGGGGTGGAGATGGGATATGGATGTCCAGGGAAAGGTGGGTATGGTCAGATATCAACAATGGTGGTATACCTCTGGTGTGGAACAGTGAGTACCCATGTTGCAGATGGACAGTTGCTATATGTATTCCCCCATGTGGCTGTGGTGTATGGTTCTGCCATAGCACATGGACCCACAAATTGTAGTGGCTGTAGGGTAAAGTGGTAGAGGCCTGAGTAGTTCTCACACACAATATGCCTGTACCTGATGTTAACAACTGGAATGGTGTATGTGAGCACATGCATATCCCGGCACTGTTCCCAGGGAAGCTAAGTTGTGTCCTGGATGTGGGTGTGGTGTTCTGGACTGGTTGTGTTGTGTGTTACAGGTCCTGTGGTCACAAAGCATGGTATAGAACATAACCTGCCAGTGCGATGTGCATATCTGACCCTGACGTAGGGGGCTGCAAATGCATATATATGCTATCCCCCACCTGACAGGTAGTACTAGATGTACATACCTCTGTAGAAATAAAGATGTCAACACCCTATAAATACTGCAGGTGCAGACCAGATGCCCAGTAATTTGGTTAGCGCGCTCTGCTAATGTGTCTCCCTCAAGTGTCATAATATAGGTAGATAAGGGTTTGAATCCTGCAACTGCCCAGTGTGTGTGGAGGTGGGTTAGTGTGTGCAAGTCTGTGTGAGGGAAATGTCCCTTTTGGCAACTGTGAAAGCACTCTACAGGATGCACATTCCCCTATCTCAGCATGGATGATGTCAGCACCCTATAAGTACAGCAGGAGAAGGGAAACCTTCCAGTAATTCAAATAGCGTGCTCCGCTAATGCGTCTGTCATGAGTATCATAACATAGTTAGGTAGGGGTTTGAATCCTGCAACTGCCCAGTGTGTGTGGAGGGGTTTAGTGTGTGTGCAAGTCTGTGTGAGAAAGATGTCCCTTTTGGCAACTGTGAAAGCACTCTACAGGATGCACATTCCCCTATCTATGCACGGATGATGTCAGCACCCTATAAGTACAGCATGAGAAGGGAAACCTCCCAATAATTTGAATAGCGCGCTCTGCTAATGTGTCTGTCACGAGTGTCATAACATAGTTAGATAGGGGTTTGAATCCTGCAACTGCCCAGTGTGTGTGGAGGGGGGTTAGTGTGTGTGAGGGAGATGTCCCTTTTGACAACTGTGAAAGCACTCTACAGGATGCACATTCCCCTATCTCAGCACGGATGATGTCAGCACCCTATAAGTACAGCAGGAGAAAGGAAACCTCCCAGTAATTCGAATAGCGCGCTCTGCTAATGCGTCTGTTATGAGTGTCATAACATAGTTAGGTAGGGGTGTGAATCCTGCAACTGCTCAGTGTGTGTGTAGAGGGTTAGTGTGTGTGCAAGTCTGTGTGAGGGAGATGTCCCTTTTGGCAACTGTGAAAGCACTCTACAGGATGCACATTCGCCTATCTCAGCACGGATGATGTCAGCACCCTATAAGTACAGCAGGAGAAGGGAAACCTCCCAGTAATTTGAATAACGCACTCTGCTAATGCGTCTCTCTTGAGTGTCATAATATAGTTAGGTAGGAGTTTGAAACCTGCAAATGGCATGCATGTGTGCTTGGATGTGGGGACTTTGTGTGTGTGCAATTCTGTATGAAAAACATGTGCTTTTTTGCAATCAGGAGATCACACTACATGATGCACATTACCCTTTCCAAACAGTGATGATATCAGCATCCTATACATACAGCTGGAGAAGACTAATCCGCATAGCTCAATCTGCTACAGCATCATTCTCAAGTGTCATAACATAGTTAGGTAGGGGTTTGAAACCGGCAAGTGTGTGTGTGTTTGGATGTGGGGAGTTTGTGTGTGTGCAATTCTGTATGAAAAACATGTTAGTTTTGGCAATCAGGAGATCACACTACCTGATGCACATTACCCTTTCAAAACACTGATGATGTCAGCACCCTATAAGTACAGCCAGAGAAGAGGAACCATCTAGTAATCCGAATAGTGCGCTTCACTAATGCGTTTTTCTCACGTGTCGTGACTTAGTTAGGTAGGGGTATGAATCCTGCAAATGGCAAGTGTGTATGTGTGTGTAAATGCAAGTGTAAGAGAACAGATCCTTTTGGCAAATACTACAATACACCAGACGCTGCATATTCTCCCAGTAAACACAAGGGATGTCACCACACTATCAGCACAGCCAAACAGGGCTAGTTGGCCAGTAATGCCAATAGTGCGCTCTGCTACTGGGTCTATTACCATTGTCAGAGTACAGATAGGTATGTTTTGGTAACCCACAACTGCCACGTGTGGTTGTGTCACACATTATGACCTTGTGTGGGTCTTTGTGCATAACAATGCATGCCATTGCCTAAACCAGCAATGGCATTGCACACATGATGTATGTGTGTGACACATACACATAAATACCTGTGACCTGCAGTAGTTACCATGTCTGACACATGCCTCAAGTAGATAAATGGTATTTGCAATGCATAACAATATGACTGTGTCTTACTGTGCAGGGGCCACATGTGGTATGTGTCTATACAGTGTGGGTGTATATGGTAAAATACCTACAGCAGGGGATACACATCTGGTCTGGGCCATATAGTCTACATGTAGTCGATGTACAGGTGCTGCATGTTTCCACCTGTTGTGGGAGTGGTAACATGTTATTCCACTGCAATTCAGTGACCACATGCTGGGAACCCTTCAACTAGTGTGTTGTAGCTACAGTAATGCTCACGCACAATGTTTGGCTGGATGCAGTCCAGCCATATAAAGACAGTTCTTGAGACTGTGATATTGCCAGTGTTGCTATGGAGGATAGGTGGTTTTCCTGTGTATGGGAGGGTTGTGTGTGCCAGGCTATGAACCAGACGGCAGTCCGACACACTGTTAGCTGCACATGAATAGGCCCTGATGCTTTGTGCTGTGCCAACAACCTGGAGGTGTGTGTATATGTGGTGCCTTGGGATACCACCCCCCTGTCCATGTGTGTTACATGTGTAATGGACGACAGGTATGGTATGAGGCATAACCTGGCAGTGATGGGTTGCACCTGTGAGCCATGAATCAGGACTCTGGCACTGCACAGACATTGCAGTTCACCGTGCTGAAGACAGTGTCCAGTGCATGCATCTTGTGGTGTACACTGCTGGTGTTGTGTAGCAGCACTGTTAGTGTCCTAACCTGTGTGATACCTGTGGAGGTGGCTATGTAATCCGTGTCCTGCAGCATAAGGCAGTATGTGTGTATCAAGGAGCTTCACCAATATACATTGGGCCATGGGTGTCACGTGCAAGCTGCCCCTTGCACATCATTGTGGCTTCCCTAGCATGTAAGCACACGTTGACAGCCAGCGGATACCCTATGAATGACATTGGAGACTGAGCAGAATGTAGACATACAACACCCTTCCTACATATAGTGGTAGCATACCTGGTGAGGGTATGATGGCAACCAAGATCAGGCTCATACTGGCCCATGCCACATGCTGAGAGATCCCTTCTATGTTCCCTATCATGTAGTCCAGGGAGGTATGTCTCAGGTCATCCACAGTGGCATGGTCAATGACTGAGTCATATGTGTCCATGCCTCTGACTGACCTGTATGCATGTGTTTTGTGGTGGACCATAGTGCCCCTGAGGCATATCACTGTGACCTTCACCATGTACAGCCTGCTGAGCGGGACCCTACTGCAGCGGCCAAGACAGGTACCTGACACATCTGTAGGAGGTGTGTTGTGTAGCCCTACAGGCTGTGAGTGTGTGGCACATGGGATGTGTGTGCCATATGTGGCATGTGCTCTGTTCCGATGTAACATATGCCTGTGTGCCAGCTGCGGAGGTGTGTGATGCTCAGGCAGGATGCTATTCCGAGTCCCCACGTGTGCCCCAGTGTATTCAGCTTGCTGTCAGTGCGTGTCTATGTCTGACTGGTATTGTAGTCGCTGTAGTATGACATGCCACCAGACAGGTTATGGCATTACTGGGTTCAGAGTGCTCAGTCACCAGATTGGCTATGTGGTGGCATCCCACACATGTGTTGTACGTTCCTGGCCAAGGGTGATGGTTGACTGCATACATGTGGCAGCTGTGACATTGCCACATGACTAAATATACAAAAACAGCCAGCAGACCAATTCCTGGTGAATAAGTGCATTTAATGAATAATGAAATTCATTCAGTAGAGACAGCAAAAGTACACAGACCGGTTTCGGCTGGTTAATACACACAGCCTTCCTCAATGTAAAAGAAGTCACTCAAAAACTGTCATTTAAATATCAAACAAAACAATGTGATTGGTTACACTTAAAACTGCTCATTTAGTCCTGGTGGAAATAAACCACCTAACTTAATAATCCATTTTTTCTCTTTGGAACTCAATAGAGAATGCCAGACAGTTTTATTTTGTTTATTACCCTTCATAGTGTCAATTATGGTAAATAAAAAATTAGCAGTTGGATGAACTATCTGGTATTTAAATAGAGCATTATGTACTCTACCCTTCTTAATGTTACTGATATGTTCAGAAATCCTGAGTCTTAAAGGTCTGGACATTTGTCCCACATAAAATGCCCCACATGTGCATGTAGCCAGGTAAATAACCCAATCTGTACTGCAATTGGCAAAAAAACTAATGTCATACACTATAGGAGAATTTTTGCTGGAAAATTGCTTTGTTTTGCATATTTTATTACAGTTGACACAATGACCACAGGGGTAACAGCCTGAAGGGATGCTCCCTGTGAGTGTAGTCCGAATCAGTTCCAAATTGCCATGCTCATGTGTATGTTTATAATGGTTAAAGCAACTACTTAGGTTTTTGCCTTTTCTAAAAGAAAAAAGGCATTTATTGGGAATAATGTCGGCTATTTCATAATCATATTGCAAGATGTTCCAATGCCTATGGATACTCTGTATGAGGTTATCAGAATTCCTACCGTAAGTAGTGGTGAACCTGATTGGTTGTGAAACCATATTATCTTGCTCCTTGTAGGACAATAACTCATCCCTGCTCATTGTACCAACCTTGCTAATGGCATCAAAAACATGGCCCATTTTGTAACCCCTATATCTGAATCTATTGGTGAGATCTCGACTTTGTTCCTGATATGAAGACTCATGGAAAACTCGATGCATGTAAGATCGTGTTGTATTCTGGATGTTTTCTATAGACTTTAGTCCCTAAAGTGTTGTTGGGTAATCTTGTAACTAAAACATCCAAAAAAGTAATGACATTGGTGTCATAATGTAATGTAAACTGAAGACCCCATTTGTTGTTGTTTAAATATGCTAAAAATTCAAACAATTCAACAAGTTTCTCTGTCCATATTGACCAACAGTCATCAAGGTAGCATCTCCAAATATCCAATTGATTCAGAAACATATTATTGTGCTTATTGTAAATAAGATCTTCTTCGACATAAGCCATAAATAAATCGGCATAAATGGGGGCAAATGATGACCCCATAGCCGTTCCTTTTGTCTCCCAATAACAGGTTTCTTGGTAAAAAAATACATTATTTGTTAATACATGAGCAGCCATATCAAGCAAGAATTCATTATATTCAATTGAATATAAACCAGAAATATTCAACCAGTAGGACAATGCCTCAAGACCACCAGAATGAGGAATATTGGTATAAAGGGTACTAACATCAAAGGTACACATACGCCATTCTGGTTCAAGTTGTGAGTCAGAAATAATTTGTAGGAAATTAGTTGTGTCACGTAAACATGACTGTATCAAAGACAACAAAGGTTTGATTTGTTTAGTGAGAAAAAGGGACAGAGGTTCGGTAATATAGCCCCTACCTGACACAATAGACCTACCTGGGGGATGAATGGGATCTTTATGAATCTTAGGCAAGAAGTAAATATATTGATTCATGGGATCATGAACCAAAAGTTGTTGCATCAAATCATTATCAATGATAAACGCTTCTTTAGCATGCAACAAAAACTCCTCAATTTCTTTTTTAAATTTCATGGTGGGATTCATAACCATCTCAGCATAATATTTCCTATCAGATAATTGTCTCTTAGCTTCTTGGTCATAGTAGAGCCAATTAAGAATCACGACAGCTCCACCTTTGTCAGCTGAAATGATGACAATCTGATGATTGTTCTGTAAATCTTGTATGGCATTTTTTTCTGAAATAGAAATATTATTAAATTTCAAACGAGATTCTGATCTTACATAATGTAGATCTTTGAGAATGTTGCTCTGAAATTGTAGAACAGCGGGATGCATAGGGGGTGAAAATTGTGATTTGTGGTAAACAAATTTATCAGAAACACAATTGTTATTAGATGAACCAAAAAATAATCTCAAATTAAGCAGTCTACAAAAGGATACAACATCTTGTGCAAAAGAATCTTCCGGAACAAGAAAACCTGGTACAAATGTTAATCCTTTATTGAGAACACTCAACTCAGCTGGTGTTAAAACATGGTCTGATAAATTTAAGACATTTTGATTAAATAAAACCCCTAATTTTGCATTGCCAATTTGAGCAGACCCTGGATGCTGTTTATTTGCTTTATGTTTCCTACCCCCACTTTGATATTTGTGCCTAAAGGGACACTTGACAAAGTTCTTTTTGGAGAAGGTGACCCTGATGCAGTCTGTGAGTCATTCTCAAGACATGATGAAAATTCATCCGTAGATGAACCTGTATCAGAGATACGGTTTCTCAATATGGATTTGGGTCTCTTCCTTTTGGAAGGGCGACTGGGTTGTGAACGGAATTTGACATGTTTGGTTGTAATGAAGGGGTTGCTCCTCTGATAATCGGATTGGTCTCTGCTGAATTTTTTAATTTTCTTGGATTTCAATTGTACTTCTAAATTACTGAGGTCAGAAGCAACTCTGGTAAGATTTTTAGCAAAAAAAGGTTCAGCCTCAAATGGTTTAACTTCATCCACTAACCCCAAGACTACATTCACCTCTTTGTCAATTACACGTTCATAATATTTGGTTAGGGCTTTTACAAATGACATGCTGGCTTGGTGTTGAATGCCAGCCCATTCATTAGAAAGTTCATCATCAATTTCCCCCACCAAAGGCTGGATTCTGACTCTAAAGCGGCGAGGCGTAATATCTTTGGCAATGTAGGCTTTGAATAATTTGGCATGCCAAACATTCGATCTGAGCGACCTCAAATGTTTGTGTAATTTATCAAAGCCCAAATTACAAATGGTTTCCGGACCAATAGGCTCCTCCAAGTTAGAGCCATCAGTGGTAGATCCAAGACCAAAAGCTCTTAGGTCCTCACGGTCTGAAGATAGACCTGAAACCAAATTTAGAAGATCCATTTGTTGAGCCTAATTTACAACGCCAAAATAGATAGGGCACAAAAACCAAACATTTTGACAATAATAGCTGAAACCACTACATCAAAAATAATAATAAAGAGACAATAATAGCTCCAAAATCCTATAAAGATGTGGGCTACGTCTCCAATTAAGTTTAAGAAAACCAGAGAATCCAACAAATGGTGCTGAGCCCCCAAAGTAGTAATTGGAAAAAGGAAGAGTAAGAGGGATGTCAAGGTACCATATAATAAAATATTAACTAAATTAACTTATCAGAGTGGTATGACCTCAGAGTAAACAGACAGTATATGTAACCTATCCCATATAAAAAGAGACCATACACCGATTTATAACAGGGGAGCACTCTAGGAAAAACTACCATATAAGCAAAATATTCAGGGTACCAAGTAATTACCTAGTCAAGGATATCCATAGTTGGTCTACAAAATGTAGGAGTCAGAAACACAAGGTGTGTCAAAACCAAATGTAAAATCAGGTTATGCCTAGTGAGCTAACATGACACTCATAAACATTAATATTTAATCGTAAGAAATCCTACGACAATTAACATATGGAAAAATATGATAAGACATTGGCTAGATGAAATAGTGACATAGTAAAAAACATTTACTACAAAAAATAGAAAGTCAGATAATAAGATCCAAACATTACCAGAACATAAGAGGGACCAAATTGCCAAAATTGCAAAATCATGGAGTCCCAAATGATTTTAAACGCTTCTAGTAATTTCAAAGAGAGCCAGGAACAAAATTGTTCTTATAAAGCCCTGACTTCAAGAAGCACACCTCACTGAATAAATAAGTGTAGTGCTAAACATAACATGACATATGGTTATACAACCCCCAATGTATCTGCAAAACGCTGTCTATAACACAATCATAAAATTGTACAGCATGTGTCAGCAAAAGCTGAGTATTTGGCAAACATGTAATCATGCAGAACAAGATGTACTTTCAGAACAAAAACATAAATGTTGCTGCTCATAAATCACTATCTAATCACAGCCTGTTGTAATAACATACAGCTTAATAATATTAAGGCATACCAAATACTCTAAAAAATGAATAACCATTTATACGTGTATGGTACATTGAAATTGGTCATAGCCATTAAACAGTTGTAGAATATAAGCACATAGAAAAAATCAAAACCATATAAAAGTCCTATTCCAGAAGAAAAGTAGTTAAATCCAAACAATATATACTGCTCCAAATGGTATGGGAGAAGCAGAATAATCCTCATGAGAATCCCATAATACAAGAGAAGGTTGATGAAAAATAGTCAGTTGTAGTGGCAAACAATTAACGAAATGAAGTTGTCCTGCCAATAAATGTTAAAAGTGCCCAAGCTCATAAAGAAAATATAATCCAAACCTTCCTTCAGGGTAAAAAACCAAGGATGTAACTCCCAGCAAGCAAAACCACATTAACGAAGTGGAACACTAAAAATGGCGCCCACGAGCATCCAAATGCGACGTTATTATGCTTCACAAATGGAAGGTAATAAACAAAAATAACAGTAGAATCATTATTATAATGGTGAAACTAGTCACAGACAAACTCACACGATCCAAAAGTTCCAAATAGTGTTCAAAGCGAACCAAAAAGTCCAGAAGAATTATAGCCTGTAGAAAAACTGCAAACTGCACCAGGGTCAGGCTTCCAGCAGAATGAAAATGAGTGTAACAGTAAAAAAGAACTTCCTGCGCAGAGGCAACTGCACGGCTGGAGATAAACAAGCAAATATACAAAAACAGCCAGCAGACCAATTCCTGGTGAATAAGTGCATTTAATGAATAATGAAATTCATTCAGTAGAGACAGCAAAAGTACACATACCAGTTTTGGCTGGTTAATACACACAGCCTTCCTCAATGTAAAAGAAGTCACTCAAAAACTGTCATTTAAATATCAAACAAAACAATGTGATTGGTTACACTTAAAACTGCTCATTTAGTCCTGGTGGAAATAAACCACCTAACTTAATAATCCATTTTTTCTCTTTGGAACTCAATAGAGAATGCCAGCCAGTTTTATTTTGTTTATTACCCTTGATAGTGTCAATTATGGTAAATAAAAAATTAGCAGTTGGATGAACTACCTGGTGTTTAAATAGAGCATTATGTACTCTACCCTTATTAATGTTACTGATATGTTCGGAAATCCTGAGTCTTAAAGGTCTGGACGTTTGTCCCTCATAAAATGCCCCACATGTGCATGTAGCCAGGTAAATAACCCAATCTGTACTGCAATTGGCAAAAAACCTAATGTCATACAATATAGGAGAATTTTTGCTGGAAAATTGCTTTGTTTTGCATATTTTATTACAGTTGACACAATGACCACAGGGGTAACAGTCTGAAGGGATGCTACCTGTGAGTGTAGTCTGAATTGCCACATGACTCACATAAACCACAACTGGACCATAGAGGTGATTCACAGGTTACCTTTGCACATGCTACCCTAGTAGTGTGATTGCCATGGTGAGTACCAACACATAGGGCCAATGGGGAATAACATACTGAAGGTGTGTATGTGTGGGTGTACTGCTACTGTTTCATAGCACTGGCATATATGACTGCACACGTGGGTAAATGCCAGGTAAGACATGTGCAATGTGTCACAGGCAACGTACATGCGTACAGGACAGACAGTGACATTCTGTCATGTGTAAACTTGACATACGTATCGTACGCTATGCAGATGTCACTAGGAGTCCACAGAAGCACTGTAACTCTGCATTGCAGGTGGAAGTAGTGTTCCAGGGAACCCCAAGTGAACATGCATGCAAACAAAGCTACAGTAAGCAGGGCTGGAAGTAGTCCATTGTACAACAAAGAAGGGGTAACACTAACAGTAGGTAACAGTGCAAATATATAGGCACTATCAACATGTACCCAGGAATGCACAGCGCAGATGCCCATGGTAGAACTGATATTATGTCATAGTTAATTGTGATTTGGATTACAATGGTACTGCACACATATCAACATGTGCAAACATCCACATTGCATAGTCATTGTGGGCAACTTGACACCATTACTGTACATGTCCATCATTGCATATCACTACTTGCATTAGCTTCCCCCCTGTGCTACCCATGTATGTGGCTATCTGTTGACATCCTTACCACCGGCATGCAATAATGTGCAGCTGTTACACTTTGGTATGTACTATGGGTGCAGATAACAATTCAGGACAGTCATACGGTTACTGCATCAGGCATGCTGGGATATACACACAGTCATATCAGCACACTGTACTGTTACCAACATGATTTTACTAATACACTTCTATGTAGTCACCCTGTGCATCAGCAACGTGTTTACCTGTTCCCGCAATGATGTTGGAGATTGCAGGAGGTGGCACAGTGTCATCATATGCACAGGGTGTGAATTAGGTATGCCTGAATCTGCCACTGATACCACCAATTGACATGTGTGTGTATGTGTGTTGGTGAGGGACAGCAGTACAGGGTGGGGCACTGTTGGTGCAGTGTGTGCGTGTATGTGGTAGCCCTAGGTGTTAACATTTCGCATGTGTGTATGCACGCACACAGTTCCACCTCATGGCTGCCATATACAGGGGTTTGTGGACAGCCACAGACTGCACCTGGCAGGTCATACAGATCAGTGTCTGTGGGCATGGACATGGTACCTGTGCCTGGCAGGGGTGCTACGGACTGTATCCAGTACTAAGCCAGACTGGGTACTGTCATCAGAAGTGGGAGTGTGTTGACTGGACACAGGTCCCTGTTGGGACTGTCCAGAGCCACGTGCACGTGGTCTCCTGGGGCGTTCCGATGACAGCACAGACCCAGCATTGCTGGGGCTGCTGCTGGCATTATGGGGGCGTGCGCGGGCCTGTTGTCGTCCCCACCGACTGCCAGCTGCTGCTGTTGCTGGCATATGGCCAAGTCGACGCCGCAACCACCCACCATTGCCCTGGCTCATGGACATTTGGTTGTGGAACTGCTGTAATATGTCCCCACAATGTCTGTCTATGACATCGGTGAAATTACGGATAGCATCCATGATGTCACGCATACTGTCAGTCATGGCTGTGCGACATGCTGTCAGCTCCCTCAGACCCTGTCTGGTGTACCTTTCCATATGCGACTGTGCCTGCATGACAGCCCGAAACATAGCTGAGGTTTACAGTCCTCTTTGGGCATGTCTGCCAGAGGCAGTATGCCCATGGATGCTCCCACGAGAACCCATGGGCAACTGTCTGTGTGGTACCATCACAGGACCCTGCCCATGGCTGCTGTGTGGGGAAGCATGTGTCACAGATACCACATTACCCTGGTCAATGCCCACTGTATCCTGTCCATCACCTAGGGACAATGGTGACAAAGGATGTACTGGCAGGATGACTGTGCGCAATGATGGGGTTGACAGTTGTGTACTGTCAATTGGCTGACCAATGGCGGACCCTGACACACCTTCCTGTACCATTACACAGATATCATCATTACCAGTACCTGTGGCACCAGATTCAGGTTCCCTGCTGCAGGACACCAGAGCAGCACCAGAACCAGAAGTATATCCCTCATTGGTGAGATCAGATCATAAACTAATCTCACTGGAAATTCACATCCCGCCCCCACCCCAAACAAAAAAGACCACAGTGAAGAACTTCTCTAAAGCAAACTTCACACTACTCAAGACTGGTGTGGTATCCTTCAAGGCCCCAGAGCCATTGGAAACCACAACCCAAGCTGCGGAAGCCCATATAAATGCCTTCTACGAACACCTCCAGGACTGCATGGATCAGGCAATCCCTAATAAAACCAAGACTCTTTCCACCAAGGGCAAACGTCCAGTCTGGTGGACCCCAGCCATAAACAAACTTTACAATAAGAGGAGAAAGCTGTTACATGATATAGCAAAATCCATAAAAGAGAAGACACCCTTGATCATTATTAGTAAAAAAATACGAGCACTCATAAAATCATCCAAGGCCAACTTTGAGAGAAAAATTGCCATAGATTCAAAAGACAATCATAAGGCCTTCTTCAGCTATGTTAGAAACCTGGGTGGAATCTCCCAGATATGCTCAGAATTAGTCCAAAATGATACAAAAATCACTGAACCCACAGACATTGCCAACATACTGACAGACAGGTTCAGTGCAAACTTCACCCCCCTCTCCCCCCCAAAAGGAGAGATAACTATCCCAGCTGAGTGTAGCCTCCCAGACATCTCAAATGCGCAGGTAAAAGTTGCTCTCTCTAAAGCTAAAAACACAGCATCAATGGGACCGGATGGTGTCCCCGGCTGTGTGCTACACGAACTCAATAAGGAACTAAACCCGCACATAAGGCAGCTGTTTAATCTTAGCCTTACCACAGGATACGTGCCCAAGGAGTGGCATACGGCAACTGTGGTCCCACTCCACAAAGGTGGTGCCTCTACGGACCCTGGTAATTACCGCCCCATAAGCTTAACAAGCCTGGTCTGCAAAGCTATGGAGAGGATCATAATGGAACTCATAAACAAAGACATAGGGGACTTGCAGACATTGGACCCGACCCAGTTTGGCTTTGTCAAGGGCAGATCATGCCTTTTGAACTTGGTTGACTTCTTCGAAACAGTCACCAAGGCCATTGATGAGGAAAGGCAGTCCATACAGCCTACCTTGACCTTGCAAAGCTTTCGACACAATACCCCACTCAGGTATTATAGAGAAACTTACCAGCTTAAATGTAAACCCATATGTCACAAGATGGGTTGCAAACTGGCTAAAGGACAGAACCCACAGGGTCAGAGTTGCTGGCACCATGTCAGACTCCAAGCCGGTCACAAGTGGTGTCCCACAGGGCTCAGTCCTTGGCCCCTTGTTGTTCGGCATCTACTTCTCAGAAGTACAGGCAAACATAGGAGGACTATGGCTGACAAAGTTTGCAGATGACTGCAAACTGGGCGCCATAGTGGAAAGTACATCGGACACAGATATCCTTCAGAGGGTCTCACGGAAACTGATAGCTGGTGCCAGAGCCATGGCCTGGAGTTAAATGCAAAAAATGTATAGTCATACCCTTCGGGAAAAACAAGGTTACCCCAAGCTACCATATAGGTGGCAATCCACTAAGCACAGAAGAGGTTATCAGGGACCTGGGGACCCAGGTTGACAGTGGCCTTTCTTTTGACACTCACATTGCTAAAGTGGTTAGAAAGACCTTCTACATTGCCCACCTGATCATGAAGGGATTCACATCCAGATCAAGTGAGGTCATTGTTCCCCTGTACTCTTCACTTATCAGACCAATGATCGAGTACAATGCCCCATTCGGGATGTATCTCACCCGACACCTGCAGCAATTTGAGAGACCCCAAAAGTTCCTCACCAAAAGGATAAAGGGATTCCAAAATCTGTCATATGCTGCCAGACTGAAGAAACTCCAGCTCTATTCAGTCGCATACCGTCTGCTCAGAGGTGACCTGTGCCTGACATACAAGGCCATGTCCAACCCGGAATTAATGGACATGCTCCACCTCAAAAAATCCAAATCTACCAGATCCACTATAGCAAGTGACTTAAACCTTAGCACGGATATAAATAAGACATGCTGGAGGGATAGATTTGTCACTCAGAGACTCCCTATGCTGTGGAATAAAATCCCGGTCCATGTGAGGCAGAGCACCTCGCTGGCTCTGTTCAAGAGAAATCTTGACCGGTGGATGGGAGATCATAGGTTTACCCTGGGAATCATCTCTGTGTCACTGCTGGACAGAGGCAAAACAAACTAATGGGCACAATATTTTTTAACATAAGGGGTGGCGTAAGCCACAAAACTTTGGGCTAGGCTTATAAATGCCTTAGGGCAGATAGCCTAGTATAAACCTATGAACCTATGAACCTGTGGGAGGAAGACAGGAAACACAGTTTACAGTGTCCACACAATGTTACCAGTGATGCACTTATGCACACATGCACACATGCACACATGGACACAGGCACACATGCACACATGCACACGTGGACACATGCACACATGCACACATGCACACATGGACACATGCACACATGCACACATGCACACGTGGACACGTGTACACATGCACACATGCACACATGGACGCATGCACACATGCACACATGCACACGTGGACACAGGCACACATGCACACATGCACACCCCGCAGTATACACACAGATCACTACTGAGTTACACTAGTATTACTAGCACTATCAGGACTATTATAGGTATTGTTAAACACACTCACCAGCATGGATGGCCTGCCTTGCTGTAACCCTGGAGGGACCTGCAGAAATGAGGAAATTAATGTCAGTGGGCACAACTGTGCCATTGATACTGCATATGATAGAGTGCAGTACTACACCAGTTGCCTTTCACATGTCAGCTGCTGATATTGCCAATATCACACATGCACAATTACATACTATGTTGACAGCTACATACCATGGACACACCTTACACATGCATAAACTAACAGTGTACAGAACAGTCAAGTGTACATATGGCATATTACCTGCACACTCCATGTCGTGCTGCTGTGTGGATCCAGCCTCCATCATGATGCAGGTGTATTGCTGTTGCTGTTCCGGGGCTGGTGCCACAACACTTAGGAGTAGCCCCTCCAGTCTGGTGAGGGGGGGATGTGTGGGCAACCCACCTCCTGTGGCAACCTGTTGCCTGTGGATATCCGATGCACACTGACAGACATTTCTGATTAAATCACTGCAGTGATGTCGTACCTGCTCATATGTCCTATTATGCGTGCCAATGTCATTTACCCTACGGACAAGGTCTTGCCACAGTGCAGCCCTCTCCTGCTGATTCTGGCTGGTGCGAGAAAACAGTATGTCATACTCCTGCACCAGGCTCTGGTGTATCTCCTCATCTTCCACTGCAGAGTAGGCGGGATTACGCTGACGCGCCATCTCCCTGGAAGAGAACACAAACAGGATATCAGCAGACTATGTCAGCAATATATGGCACACATACTATACATGATACTCAAGTGTAGTGATATACTACTACTCCCATATGTTGCATGTGTGTGTCTCATGGTGGATACACAAGTACATGGCCAGATATCAGTGCTCAGCCAACACCTGTGCAACAATACCTTCCACATTCCATACAACATAGTGGCATGCCCCATCGGTCAGCACACTGCGACAGGTCCAATGCACAACCTCACTCTGGGGGTTCATACCAAGGTACTGTATGTGGAACGCCATCCACTAGTGTGATGTGGACACAAGTTACTCGGCCTGGATATACATATCCCACCACCACCACCGGCACAGTAGACTACTTTGATATGTATGTGATTAGACAGTTATTCACTTGATAGGACTGAGATGGTATCCATGCAGCCCACTGGGCCAGTGGAAGCCACAACCCACACTGCTGACCCCTTTGCGAATGCTTACCATGGACATCCCACAGATTGCATGGAACTTACACACACATTTCTAACCCAGAACCTATGCACAAAGGTTAGGCATCCTGTCCGGTGGACCCCAGCCAGAGGCAGATTGTATAACAATAGCAGGAGGCTACTGCAGGACAGAGCAGATTCACATTAAGGGAAGGCATCTGTCGTCAGCACTGGTAATACGCTACGGTGTCTCATAACAAAGGCCATGGCCTACTCTGGGAGGAAAATGGCCACAAACACTATAGATAACCACAAGGCCTTCTTCAGTTATGTTACACATATGGACCAAATGCCTCAGATATGCTCTGAGTTAATACACACCTACTTAACATTCACCGAACACACAGATATTGGCAACATTCTTGCAGACAGGTTCGGTGCACGTATCCCCCCTCCTTCTCCCCCACAAGTTGAAATACTTATCACAGCTGAATGTAAACTCCCTATCATCTCACATGTCCAGGTGAGGGCCGCCCCCAGCAAAGCAAAACACACAGCATCACTGTGACCTGATGGTATCCCTGGATGTGTGCTACATGCACTCCAAGAGGACATACAACCGCATATAAGACTGATATTTAACCTTGGCTGTACTACAGGATATGTACCTGGACACTGGCATACAGCAACAGTGGTCCCACACCACTAAGGAGGCACCTCTACTGACCCTGGGAACTACCACATCATAAGCATAACTGGCCTGGTCTGCTAAGCTATGGAATTATTCAGTATGGGACGCATATACAGCAATATTGGGTACCTGCAGACACTTGTTCCCGGCCAGTTTGCCTTTGTGATGGGCTGATCCTGCCTTTTGAACCTGGCTGACCTTTCAAAACAGTCACTACAGCCATTGATGAGGGCAACGCACAGACAACTGCTGCCAGGATCATGGCCTAACACTGACTGACATGTAATGTATAGTCATCCCCTTTTGGTGGAACTACGTACACACAACATATCACATGGACATACCTATAGATACAGACCTATGACACATTTGGAGGGTTCACAGTATGCAAACTATTAACCTGCTACTTTACATTACCTGTGTTTGTCGCAGCTGGTTGCGTTACCACTACTTCTGCTTCCTGCTGCTGCTGGCATGGCTTGCTACTGTCACTGCTGACAGCTTAGACTCAGTGTGTAGCGTTTGTATTTATTTTTTTTTTCTCTCACTCTCTGTCTCTGTCTCTGTCTGTCTCTCTCCCTATGTCTGCTTCCAGACAGTGCAATGAATGTATTGCATGTGTGGAGTGTTAGTACAGGATGCTTTTGTAGGTATCTGCATAGGTCCATGTGATGGCCTCTGCACCAATTGTAAGCCAGCATTTGCTAATTGCATGCAGCCAGTTGTGTACAGATTGCAGTTCTCACAGTGATTTCAGGACAGTGCTATAAAAGGTTATGTGAGATAGGCATTGCCCTTTCAGATTGTAAGGGCGGGTCCATGCTGGTATGCTGTGGACACTGTTCTGTGAGTGTAAAGGTTAGTATCTCTCTCATGATTCAGGCTGTGTTGTAGATTCACATTTCTCCATTCCTCTCTCCTGTTCCCTGTAGTAAGTGTGTATGCACAATGACACCTACAACTATATATATATATATATATATATATATATATATATATATATATATATGTGTGTGTGTGCAAATATACATACATTTATATATGTACATTAACTGACATTATTACCTACTAGCTACCAAATAGCATGGCTGTTTCTGTTCACACACTACTATTATGGAAATCCACTAGTTTTGACAGTACTTCTAAATGACATGCTTTGTGTACTACACATCCTATATTCCCTTTAAATTCATTCCTACTATTACATGATATATTTATTTTAGCACAATGTTCTTGTATAAGAGTCATGGCTTAGTGGTAGGTTATGCAGACTACTGTTTCCAAGGTCCTGGGTTCGGGACTGAAAGTGGGATTTTATTTTGCTTTTGAACTGACTACAGGACCTGTCAATCAGAGTGACTAAGGCACTTTTAAGCAGTTGTAACCAGGTTAGCGCTGGTTTGCGCGGAGCTCACACATGCGCACTGGCGTTTAGCTCCGCACACACATGCGCACACCCGCTTACAACCGCTTAACAGTGCTTACTCTGGCGCACACCCGCACTATTTTCTTTGAAAGAAATGAAAATGGGGAGACAGGAAAGTGGTGAAAAAGGGGTCACAAAGAGGGTAAGACAGTAGGGAAACAAGCTTGGAATTTGCAGGAGGGATGTAGGTAAGGCCCATAGCTGCCCATTTCTTCATCAGCAACAGCTGTGCATATGTATCTAATTTGGTGTGACATTTGAAACCTTCCACCCCTGAGAGAGGTGTCAGGACAACAATAATACTTGTTGTACAGCCAATTGTAATCGATAGTTTCCATGTCCAGCAGACATGTGTGCGGAATGGGCAGCTATGAATGGGGTGTAATTTTTTTGTGGGTACAGAGTGCCCTTTTTTTTTTTTTTTTCAGGTGAGAGTGGTATGTCAGGTGAAGGAAGTCGGTATAGCTGGGGAGGTAGGTTGGGTAGGTCAACAGACAAGACAAACAAGACGCATACAGGGGTGGTGTATGACACATGTGGGGGGGGTTACACAATTGGCGGGGACGGAGGTTTGGATATCCAGAGCCCATGAGCCCACAGATGGCAACAGTGGAACTGATATCCCCACCCATGGGCAGTTGCCACTGTTCCTTCACTGCCCAGGTCGGGGCTGTGCTCAGGGCTGTGTAGGCTGGGCAACAGGCATGCCCGTAAGTTGTGCCACCTGTGCCTCAAGCTGGCGTAAGGGCTCAAGAACAGAGTCCCGGATCTCCCTACGCACCACAGTCCGGACGCTACGGAGGGTGAGTGGTGGTTCTCCTCTGGCCACACTTGCAGAGGGGGGGCAGGCCCCATCCCCTGCAGCACTTCCACCTGCAGGTGGCACAGGGCCTCCGGAGGAGGGTCCAGACTGGGCACTAGTGCCAGGTGCACTCGCCAGCTGAGGTGGGAGAGGTGGGTCCGCTGGAACCCGCCTTCCCTGTCGTCCTATGTTTTGCATTATGTCATGACAGTTTGGGTTAGTGACATATAATACCATTCACAATTAGTTGTAACAGCATGCATTAGAATTCCCATTAACCAAACACCCAGATATTCACACCATTGAACAGCGAGCATAACACATGCATAATTTGAACAGCAATACACAGTCCAACAACATGCAGGGTTGATTGATGGCAACAGGCCATCAGGTTTGGATGTATGAACAGGGCAGATGCATCAACAGACATGCAAATATTTATGACCCAACAGGACAAATGTCCAGGGGTGTTAATTGTGATTGCACATACCATTTTCACGTGGAATGGGTTATATGTGGTTATAGGGTGGGGTGAAGAAAATAATATTAACACCTTCGAATACCAATACATATGCTGTACATTTCTAACAGCTGCACATATATACACACTACTGTTCCAACTACAGTTTCCTATATGATAACTACTTCAACTTGGTGATAGGACTGTTACTGCTACATCAATACATGTTATATTGTTTTTCATACACATTCATCTCTAGCTTTGTTCAGCTACATCATCCTGCTACATTTGCTTTATATAGCTGTAGACAACTGTGGATGTTTGGTATGTCAGACAATCATACTATCTGCATATTGCAGACTGAGAGCAACATATCCAGATTTTGGGATACACATTCCAGCTGCAGCAACACTTTGAACAGATTTCGCTGTTTGGTTTTGCTTCTCACATGCATTTCATTCTGTACTGACTGCAGTATACTTTATTCAGGGGTTATTACTACTTTATTGGTGGATTCATGACACTTTCTCACACTCTCTCACTTGTTTTCATTTTACTATTCAGGATGGTACTTACTTCTAGGCTTTATTGACATGTTTTACCTGTAGTTATTACAATCCTTTCCAGCAGTCTCACTTATGTCATGTTTCAGTATTTCAACAGGGGTATGTTTCACACATGTGATTTGCTCATCTTCTGCAGCTGTACTTTTCAGCCTGCTGCAGGTTGTGTACTATTATATTACAAGTGGGGCATCTTTATTTCAGACTTTCTTTCAGAAATTTTCATTTTTCTGTTTGGATTACAGACTGCAACACACTTTTGTAATCAAGCAATACTTGCAAACACTCTTACACTTGTTACTTGCACATTCTATTACTTAGTGACTACACTGCACTCTTTTGCTAACTGTCATACTTTTATATTTCTTTACAGTTACAGGGAGAGGATTACTGACCTGCCTGGTGGCGCAACTGCACCAGCCTATCGCCATAGGCTCTGCGGTTCGCAGAACGGACACCTGCAGCTGTAATATAAATTAAGTAATATTGGAATACACATCTCCATAATATCAGCTAGTTTAATTTCTTACATACATAATTACATGTAACTTACTCAGTAGTGGGGCGTTGGGCATTTGCCGGGCCTCCTGGATCCAGAGGTTCAATTGGTCCTGCTTGCGTCTCTTCAGGTCCACATGGTGGTGATGAATCTGCTCACCAGTCCTTGGAATCCCTGTGGCACTGGTGAGATTATGAGCCAACCAGTCCCACGCCTCAGCCCTATATGCTCCCCACAGGACCTGGCCCTGCATGAGTTGGGCCTCATGATTGTGGACTAGGAGCCAGACCATGTATCTGGACTCCTCAACGCCCCATCTCTGAACTCGAAAGCAACTACCCTCACCTACTCCTGTCATTCTGGCTGCAAGTCAGTTCTACAATCGTTTATGCTGTGTATTCCCGCCTATGGGGCTTATATAGGCCGTTTTTCCTGCACATATCTGTGATTGGCCATTTTGGTATTGTATCAACTTCACAAAACCTGCTTTGTCATGCTCCACTTTGTATTCATTCCTATATATTTGCTATTACTGCATTTATGAATCATCTCTGGGTCACTGCTGGACAGAGGCACAACAAACTAATGGGCACAGTATTTTTTCATATAAGGGGTGGCGTAAGCCACAATAATTTGGGCTAGGCTTATAAATGCCTTAGGGCAGATAGCCTAGTATAAACCTATGAACCTATGAACCTATGAACCTATAGGTACTGTTGTCATGGCTTAGTGGTTCAGTGCCTTGACTATGGTGTATAGTATCCTGGGTTCGAACCTGGCCACTGCTTTTTATTTTTTATGACTGTCTAGACAGGCCGAGGGGTGTGTCTGTGTAAAGGCAGTTTTGATACGGCTTGCTCAATGTTGCCTGTCGGTTGGCTTGTTGGCGCGGTGCGCTGCTCCGCGCAAACGGGGTATGCTGGTTTAAGCCTCATTTGGCTATCAGCACGCATATTACGCTCAGCTCAGCTAGGGGCACACAGTTTCAGTGTGTTAAACCACTGCTCACCTACGGGCACTCATTTTGCACCTGTTAAACCACTGCTCACCTACGGGCAGATGCACTCACCTTGTTAAACTGTAGCTCAGCTATAGGCACATCTGGCATCTTTTATTATTTTGTTATCTCACATTTCTTCAAAATAAATGGACTATTTCATTACATTATACATGAACTATGATTTTATATGTGTACATGTTTGTCAGGAACTTGTTTCGTGCTTATTTTACTAGAAATAAAAATTGGTGTTGTGGGGGCTCGAACCATGAATGCCTGCTCTTCAGCCGACATCTCTACTGCTACGCTATTGCTTCTTGGCTTACTTTGCTTATTTAGTTCTTATATCCTTTTCCACTGACTGCTAACTGTAGCTAAGCTACGGGCACGCCCGCGCAAACGAGCGCACTCACGGGCAAACATCTTTACGATTAAAAAAATATATAACATGTTCATTTATATATTTTATGTTCATAGTCTGTGGGGGCATGTGTTGTGTTGTGTTTATTCACATTTCCATGGCCTCTGTCGTGGATGTTTACTTTGGGCAATTTTACTCTTCTGGGGGCGTGTCCGCTTGCAGGGCTCGGCCTACGGACACGCCCCCTACTGTCTTCCACGGACCGTGTTAGCCTTAGGTGTGATTCAGCATGCTCTCATGAATATGCAGAGCATGCTGACATCACTCCGTTTAACTGCAGCCTCCGTGTAAGAGTTATAACTCTTACACGGAGGCTTCGTGAATCCTGCCCAATAAAATGTAAGTTACAAAAGAAAGAAAGTTATGCATATTTTTTTAGTTATTTTAGTTCATTTAAAGGGTTTGTAACACTATTGTACAAATGGTACAAAGCCCAGTAGGACCACTTACTTACTAAGTAAACATTTTCAACTAAATATGATAATTATTCTTACAAGATGTCCAAGTCAGAGAACATCACCTCCTTGGCTGATATACTTCTCGTCACAAATACATTCCTTAATCTCTCATGGTGGCTGAAATACTTTTTACCATGATTAAATTCCTTGATCGCTCTTGGTGGCTGAAATATGTCTTACTGTGAGTAAATTTATTAATCACTCATAGTAAGAACAGTAGAAGCTACATTTAAATAAAATGAATGCAGTTTAGTGACAAAATGAAAACAAACAGCCATTATTTCCATTTCAGCACTAAGCAATATACTTAAAAGTAAGGAAAGTAGTTTGTCACAAGCAAGCAAATGCACGCATTGAAAGCACCTAAGTATAGAAACCGAATCAAGTCTGAGAGAAGCGATCATTGTACATTTGAAATATGAAGCTGTATTGAAGAAGCCTCTGGACTAATACATCTTTATTGATGTGTTGCATTGTTTTGCAAACAGGCATAGCTGCTTTCAGTTTGCAGTGTCACAGTTCTCAAAGATACTAATATTGAGTGTCAAGGAAAAATGCAATTACAGTATCTGCTCAGTTGTACCTTACAAAACAATTTAAATTTTTATAACAAAGGAGAAAGCTTATTAAAGTACCTATTTTGTGTGTTGCATTCCCTGAACAACACTAAATAATTCAGTTTAATGTAACTATGCCTTCACTTCTTAGAGGGAGGGAGTTAATTTGAGGTAGCATCATATCGCCCCTGTTATGTTTAAGGAGTCCATGCCCATGAGTGAAAGCACGCACGCGCGCGGCATGTGTGTGTGTGTGTGTGTGTGTGTGTGTGTGTGTGTGTGTGTGTGTGTGTGTGTGTGTGTTTGTATGTGTATCTGTTTATGGAGTGGAGTGTTACAATGCTATTAAATTAACTAAAATAATTCCAAAACTTCTGCATAACTTTCTTTCATTTTTAACTTACATTTTATTGTTTATTTCTTAGAATCAGTAACACACTGAGCCATTTTATTTCCCAGACATATAAATAATTAATTGTTTGTCTTTCAGCTTTTTCCCCAGTAAGGGATCGCCAGAGCGGAACTCCGGTCCACTAATGATTGGCAGTAGATTTTTTTATGAAATGCCGAGGTACCAGCTCGACTCCCAACCTTCAACGAAGGCACGCCCATTTACGCACGCATGTCTTTCGAATGCTACCCAACCACAGGGAGGACATGCAGACTCCACACAGAAGGCACTCCCAAGCCAAGCCAAAAATCAAATGGGAGAACCTCTTACTGTGAGGTAACAATGTTACCGCCGTACCACCGTGGAATAGACATATAACAATAAAAAATAAAATGCAAAAACAAATAAAAAATATAGTGCATGGAGTGCCATGACTACACTCCAATAACAGATAAATAACATCATGGCTCAGTGCTCCTTTAGTATGAGACCTGACCTTACCAGGTCTTAACTCTTAGAAGCCCCCTGTGCACTGTTAACACTGCTTCTGGCACTAAAGCCTGACAGAGCCAGCCAGTAAACAGCATCAGCAGAAGATGAAACAGCTTTGTTTCAACTCCTATTTCTGTCTGCTGCCTGCTACATTATAGCCTTTTTTGTGTCAAACTGCTTCCCTTAGATAGGGAACACCTAAGGACATCAACAACTTCATCAAGGCTTTATGGGCTTTTAAAACTGGCACAACACATCAGGGCTTTTTTTCCTTTATTTTACTTTTGTGCAGTAGTTGTACATGGAGTAGATAAATCTCCACGCACTGCAAATGATTATGAATGCATTTTCTTGACATGGATACTGAGATTCACCTCTCAAACTTCTCTCTCTTGAGGTGAGTTTCTTGGCATTCATGTCTCAAACACATAATATACACGTTACAATGGAACACCTAATCATAATCCTTTATGCTATAAATTCTTTGCTCTCATCACCTAACCATACCAGGCATGAGTAAACAACAGTATAATCCCCACCCAGATATGGTATACTGCTATAATAATCCAACCAGAATTTGAAACTTAATGGTCCTCCCTCAGTCATTCATTGACTACATTTTCATCATCTGGTATATTTAAAAAAAGTGAAACTTGTAGCTGCCAGTCTGACTAGAATTCATTTTTCATTGCATTTCATTTGGAGATGCAGTTTTACAGCTAATACTCATTTAACCGTATCAAATTAATTTTGCCCCTGCATTATTACCAGAAAAAAAGAGGGGAGACAGAAATTTGTGTTGCCCTCTTGCTTATCAACCATTTGGTTGATCACTGCAATCTCTGCTCATGCTTTCTTTTTTTAAGATGAGAGATAATTGCACCAAGATTATCACTCGGCAAGCAAGTAGGGATTTTTCCCCTGCTTCCCTGCTGTTCATCTTGAATGCTAGATAAGTGCTCAGGGAAGAGGCCTGTTATGGGTGCAGTGTGAGGATATCACTAACTTCCACAAGTGGTGTTACCCTTTAGGCACTCTACCCCTCATCTGGTGTTTATCATCAAGTCCCTGGTCTCCACTGGATATTCATTGGTGAGACATGCACCTCAGCTTTCCATAGCAGAGGTAAGCAGGCATTTTTTTCTATTCCTCTCCCTCTATGGCTGGTTTCTCAAGTGCTTCATCTGCTACTGAAATGAAAGTGGCTGGGTCCTAGATAGGGATCCATCCCTCTGTTCTTTTCTATTGAGCCAGACAGAAAAGAAAATGAGAGATGATCAATGAACTTCACTTTCTCTTAAAATATGGAGACAACGTGTGGCCTGTTAACAAGACAAAGCGTGGTCTGTTGGCTAATAGTTTCCAGGTAAGGTCAATTTTTTTAAAGGCCATGACACATGCAACAATGTTCTACAGTCAAAAATATAACAGATTTCTAGACAACCCTAGGATTTTTTGAAAAATATTTCTCTTTGCCTGGTAGAATCAACCTTCTAAATTAATTAGTACACGTTCTGCTGAGGCCAGGCAAGGCTACTCAAACACAATGTATTGCTTTAATAATCCCTCTAGATTTTAAAACTTTATTGACCTCCCTCTGCCATTCATTGACCATACTCCCACCATCTTGTACAGTAAAAAAAGTAAAACTTACAGCTACCACAATTAACTTTTAGGTTACTTCCCCAATTTATACCTGCTGTTTAATCACAGAGCTACAGGCATCTGATTAAACTTTATTTTCATTGTTCTTCAGTCTAAGATGCAGTTTCACAGTTGATTAACACTCTTTTATCTGTACGAAATAAATTATACCCCCAACTTCTCACCAGAAAAAAGAAGGGAAAACAAAAATTTGTTTTGCCCTCTTGCTTGACATCCATCTGGCTGATCATCACAATATGACAATGACTTAAACAGGGTTCTTCAAATTGTATTTCTTTTATGAGAGGTGAAAAGAGTTCATTCACAATTGTTTTTAGAAAGCTATATCATCTGTCTGTTTCTTTTCAAGAAAGTGTCTTCAAACCAAATGTTACAACTACTGGAAGATCTCTCCAGGCATGGCAACTGTAGAAAAGATGGTATCTGTCCTGGGTTTCTGAAATTATGTGAAGATGTTAATATTAAACTACAAAAGGACATTTCAGTCACTCTTCTCTTTATTGTGCTGCTGTCCTTACATCATGAAACTCGATACTGTCAAATCTGTTTTTCAAAATGGATTCTGTCTCACTGCTTCAAATAGTAGCTAAATAATTTAAGAAAACATAATATTAAAACACGACAAATACACAAACATGGTTTATTCTCTTGTATTCAATGTAGACATACCAATACCAAAATTATTATAATAA
Organism: Protopterus annectens; assembly: GCF_019279795.1. Lineage (NCBI taxonomy): Eukaryota > Metazoa > Chordata > Ceratodontiformes > Protopteridae > Protopterus > Protopterus annectens. The sequence goes on along the minus strand of NC_056744.1, from coordinate 218,716,275 downwards.
CCCCAGGGGTATTATGGGTACTATTCTGTCAGCAATAGTTAATAATAGCTTAACAAGTACCTTGCTTGACAGTTACAGGAATCTCGAGAAAAATATAGGATGTAAAAATAAGTCATATAGTGAGCATCTGGAGTATTTAGGATTATTTAGTAGCAGCTAAGGTTTTTGAGAGGTAAACATTGTCTGGTAGTCAGGGTCTTCTTTGATGAGGGATTAATAATTTGATTAAATATACAAAAATTACACTCTGAGAGTTGCTTGCATGGCAGGAATGTTACTGTTAGATTAGATGTTACCACTATATGAAGGGCAACGTTTGTAAACAAATCTATAATTACATTATGGAACAAACTGCCATTCCTTATTAGGAACAACCCAACCACACAAACATTTAAAATTATTTTAGATGATTGGGTTGGGTCTCTGTGCTTTTCTATTATTCTGTTCTTATTATTATTGTATTATTATGCTATAATTCTGCTATGCTCTATGCTGTTATACCATAGTACTGTAATAGTCTCTATAATATTAATACAGTGGCTGTGTTTTAATATGACCAATTAAGCAAAACACAGTATATTGAAATCTTGAAGGTTCTGGATACTGCAACTGACCTAATTATTTGCATGTGGGTCAATAATTGACCACTGACTACCTGTCTAACTGGACCTTTGAAGTCAAGTGGCCCTCACCAGTAACTGACCAAGGTGATGGTTATAGTACAGTTGATCAAGGGCCAGTATTGGGCCTTCTGTTATTAGTAAGTATGATTAATTTCTTGCTTTTGATCTTTCCTCCTTAAGACCAATTATGTATGCAGAGGATCTGGAAGTCTTTAGATCATTAGCCATTTACATCACCATTAAATGTTCAATGCAAGATGACGTGTGTGATATATCTGATTAATTTTACAATGAGTAAGTTATTTTCACCTGACAAACCAATGTAGATTGGGGCAGCAGCCATGCTGAAGCAAACTCCCTCAGTTTGGCCTCTTCTGTAACAAGTGAAACTATCAGTACTTTTATCATTTTTAAACTGCTTGGGACTTAGCTTGACCTGCAACCTACTATGGAATGCCACATTCATTCATTCATTCATTCATTCATTCATTCATTCATTCATTCATTTTCTGATGACCTGCTTAATCCAATGGTCATAGGGCATCTAGAACCTATCCTTGCATTCAGTAGGCACAAAGCAGAGAAAGTAGTCTTGTATAGGGATCCAGCCTGTCAGAAAGTGCTCACAGTGCATGCATGTGTGCACAAACTCCACAACACACACACACACACACACACACACACACACACACACACACACACACACACACACACACACACACACACACACACACACATACTCTATCTTTGTCTGTCTATATCTCTTATACATGGCACATGACCAAATTAATTAACTACTGATTATAATCTGAAAAAAATTAAGAAATTCTGAAGGAAAAAACAGTAATGAAACAGAATAAGTGATCACTCCTTTGTAGTTTTATATCTAAAAACATCTTATATACTGCTAATAGCAGCCATAAATGGCACTGATCTAAAACTTTTATGCCAAAATTAGTATATTTTCTAATTAATAAACCACTATGTGAAAACTATAATGTTTATAAGGAGTTACTATGGCAAGGCAAACCTTATGTTACCACCTCACCTGGTTTAAATGCTCAGATTTCCATTCAACCATTTATAAAATTAAGGGCAGCTAAATTTTAATATTATTATTTTAGTACATGTAGGTAGCAGGTGGATTATATCTTATGTAGGAGGGCCAGTTTGAAGGAAATTGGAGACTGTAAAGTGGTGACTGGAGAACGTGTAGTTAGGCGGCATAGGATGGTGGTTTGTAGGATGATGTTGGTGATTAAGAGGAGGAGGAGGAGTGTGAGGGTAGCACCAAGGATCAAATGGTGGAAATTGAAAAGGGGTAATTGTGAGTTGGAGTTCAGGGATGAGTTAAGACAGGCACTGTGTGGCAGTGAAGAGTTACCAAATAGCTGGGTAACTACAGCAGAGCTAGTAAGGGAGATGGCTAGAAAGGTGCTTGGTATCACATCTGGACAGAGGAAGGACAACAAGGAGACATGGTGGTGGAATGAGGAAGTACAGGAGAATATACAGAGAAAGAGGTTGGCAAAGAAGAAGTGGGATTGTCAGAGAGATGAAGAAAGTAGACAGGAGTATAAGGAGATGAGGTGCATGGCAAAGAGAGAGGTGGCAAAGGCTAAGGATAAGGCACATGAAGAGATGTATGAAAGGTTGGGCACTAAGGAGGGAGAAAAGGACCTGTACCGATTGGCTAGACAGAGGGACCAAGCTAGGAAAGATGTGCAGCAGGTAAAGGTGATAAAGAATAATGAGGGAAACATACTCACAAGCGAGGAGAGTGTGTTGAGGAGATGCAAAGAGTACTTTGAGGGGTTGATGAATGAAGAGAATGAGAGGGAGAGAAGGTTGGATGATGTAGGGATAGTGAATCATGAAGTACAATGGATTAGCAAGGAGGAAGTAAGGATAACTATGAAGAGAATGAAGAATGGAAAGGCTGCTGGCACAGATAACATACCTCTGGAAGCATGGAGGTGTTTAGGTGAAATGGCAGTGGAGTTTTTAACCAGATTATTTAATGAAATCTTGAAAAGTGAGAGGATGCCTGAGGAATGGAGAAAAAGTGTTTTGGTACCGATTTTTAAGAATAAGGGTGATGTGCAGAGCTGTAGTAACTACAGAGGGATTAAATTGATCAGTCACAGCATGAAGTTGTGGGAAAGAGTAGTGGAAGCAAGGTTAAGAGGGGACATGATGATTAGTGATCAGCAGTATGGTTTCATGCTGGGAAGGAGCACTACAGATGCGATGTTTGCTCTGAGAGTGTTGATGGAAAAGTACAGAGAATGTCAGAAGGAGTTGCATTGTGTTTTTGTGGATTTAGAGAAAGCATATGACAAGGTGCCTAGAGAGGAGTTGTGGTATTGTATCAGGAAGTCAGGAGTGTCAGAGAAGTATGTAAGAGTCATACAGGATATGTACGAGGGTAGTGTGACAGCGGTGAGGTCTGAGGTGGAAGTGATGGATGCATTTAAGGTGGAGGTGGGGTTACATCAAGGATCAGCTCTGAGCCCTTTCTTATTTGCAATGGTGATGGACAGGTTGACAGTCGAGATCAGACAGGAGTCTCCGTGGACTATGATGTTTGCAGATGACATTTTGAGCTGTAATGACAATAGGGAACAGGTAGCAGAGACCCTGGAGAGATGGAGATATGCTCTAGAGAGAAGAGGAATGAAGGTCAGCAGGAATAAGACAGAATATATGTGTGTGAATGAGAGGGAGGATAGAGGAATGCAAGGAGTAGAGGTGGCAAAGGTGGATGAGTTTAAATACTTGGGGTCACTAGTTCAGAGTAACAGTGAGTGTAGAAGAGAGGTAAAGAAGAGAGTACAGGTGGGATGGAGTGGGTGGAGAAGAGTGTCAGGAGTGATTTGTGACAGACGAGTACCTGTAAGAGTAAAAGGGAAGGTCTACAAGTGGGTAGTGAGACCAGCTATGTTATATGGGTTGGAGACAGTGGCATTGACAAAAAGGCAGGAGTTTGAGCTGGATGTGGCAGAATTAAAGATGTTAAGATTTGCACTGGGTATGATGAGGGTGGACAGGATTAGGAATAAGTATATTAGAGGGTCAGCCCAGGTTGGAAGGTTTGGAGACAAAGCCAGAGAGGCACGATTACGTTGGTTTCGACATGTGCTGAGAAGGGATTCTGAGTATATTGGAAAAAAGGTGCTAAGGATGAAGCTACCAGGTAACAGGAAAAGAGGAAGGCCTAAGATAAGGTTTATGGATGTGGTGAGAGAGGACATGCAGGTGGCTGGTATGACAGAGCAAGATGCAGAGGACAGGAAGAAATGCAAACAGGTGACCTGCTGTGGCGACCCCTAACGGGAACAGCTGAAAGAAGATGATGAGGTAGATTGCAATATTGGTTAAATCATGGATCTGTATAAATTTTACATCACTTGAATTTTAACCTTCGTATGATATTTGAGTCAGTGTCTTTTTAAATATTTGAATATTCACTAACTAGGTGAGGATATATAAACACATGACAGTACTGTTTGATTTGTTCTGATGAAGATCGAAATTATTGGTTACAGGTGAAAACACTTTAACCACCTTTTATTTAAAGTTATAAAAAGTGTTTTTTTTTCATTGGTCCTGGTTTTATTGAGTTGTTCTTCAGTAGTTTTTGCACTCCTAGTTACACACTATGGCTTGGTTATTTCTGTATTTGGTGCATTGTCACAACTTTGAGGTTATTTTTACAGTCTCTCTATTTTTTAACAGAGTTTAGACTATAGATATACAAGGATCTGTAAGGGTCATTGTTGATTTAAAATTCTACATGCACAAGCTGAATTTAAGCTGTCTTTTGAAAGACATTCCACACTTTAATTAAAAACAAGAACAAAATACCATTTATTAGAAAAAACATCGGGGAAAAACTTAAGTTCTACAATTTAGAATACAAGGAAAGGGAAGCACTAAAAATCTATGTAACAACAAAGACACCAGAACTATGAAGGCCAACAAAGGCAGCACAGTATTTATAATGGATACTCAAAAGTATTCAAAGGCCATCAAAGACATGTTGGCAGATAGGTGCTATGAACCTGTCAATTAGAAAATAATTCTGAACCATTTCTTGAAAATTGATTTTACTTTACTTGAATTGTTATGCCAAGAAAACATTAACAATGAGACATATATGTTTTTTAAGGTGGAACATCCTAAAATTGCTAGATTTTTTGGCCTTCCTAAGATCCACAAGGATCAAAAAAATCCACCATTTAGACCTATAGTGGCAGCTGATTTTTATAAAACTGAGACATTGTCAGTGTTCCTAGGCTATCTATTGAATCCCTTTGTCCAGGGGTCAAAATACTGTCTAAAAGATTCCTGGTACTTGTTAGAATTATTAGGTAAGATGAAGCCCAATGTTAATGATTGTCTATTTTGTGTTATTGATATAACTTCATTATATATGTGCATTCCACACCACATAGGAATAGAATTTACAAGAGAATACTTAACTAGATTTAGTACTTTGGAAAATGATTTTAACACACTGTACACCACTGGATATAGTGTTGCAAAATATATATTTTTTCATTTTGATAATAAACTTTATAAACAAATTTCTAGAGTTGCGATGGGAGCTAGGATGGCTCCAGTGTATGCCAATTTAGTCATGGCTGCATGGGAGCAAATGTATCTCTTTTGACAAAGTGATATTCTATAGGCACTTTATAGTTGACCTGTTTTCATATGGAAAGGGGCAGAAGCAGAGTTTTCTAATTTGTTTGAACTGCTGAACAATTCCACAAGGTTTTTAAAATTCATTGTCAGTGGTATTGGAAAGGAAATACACTATCTTGATATCAAGTTAGAAGTGGAAAATACAAGTGGCAAACGTAATAATAGAATGTACAAGTGGCAAACTTAACAGTAGAATATACAGGAAAGACACATGTATTAATCGCTACCTGCACAAACTGAGTCAACACCCTTTCCATATAAAAAGAAATGTTATAAAAGGGCAGTTCATAAGATTAAGCAGACTCACCAGTGAGGAACACATTTTTTTCAGAAGTACTACGTCTAAGTCAGTTATTCATTGAAAAACATTATAAAACAGAACTTATAACCCAAATAGTCCAGGAGGTTAAACAATTAAGAACCACTAAGGCTGCACCCATATTAAGGAATTACACTGTACATGAAGAGATAGAAGAAAGAGAACAACATTCAGACACCAAGAGAAGGTCATTTAAGAATGCCTATAACAACTAATAGCCTCAGACTTAGAAGCATTTTAAACAATAATTGGAAATTTTTCAAGATAATAGTGAAATGGCAGAAACTTTAGGACCAAAACCATTGTTCACATATAAAAAAATCAGCTTACATAAAAAATATATTAGCAGGAGAAAACAATATGCCTTGGTTTAAAAGCACAAAGGTGAGAACTTGCAAGTGTGGGCATTGTAAATATTGTCATTTTGTCAGCAATAATTCAAGTGTTTTATGTAAGGCATTAAATAGGGCCATCACAGCAAGACACAGATATAATTGTGATTCATGTGGAGTGGTTTATTTAGCATGCTGCTCTACGTGTTCCTGTTTCTATATAGGAAAAACTGTCATGAAGTTAGCTAAGAGAATTTATTAACATACTCTAGCTATCAGGAAGAAAGATGAAAATAATGCCTTAGATAAACATTCTTTAAAATGTCAGGATTTTAGAAAATTTGACATTTTTGTTCTTGACAGTGTAAATGGGAGCAGCTTAAATGGCAATTACAATATACTACTTGAATGTAAAGAAGATGAATGGCAAATTCAGCTAGGGGCCAACAAAAGACCAGGACTCAGTGAGTTTATAAACTTAAAATATTTTTATTAGCACAGACATTGTAATACATTATATTTTCAGCATGTAAGGGTAAATGACGTTGAGATAAAAGTTTTAATTATGTAGGGGGTTATGGTTATTGTAGTGGTAAGCACATCTGCCTAATACCCAGAAGGTCCTGGGTTTGATCCAGGATTGTTTCTTTAACAGAGCCTTTTTTCATTTAAGCTTTTTCATTCATTAAATGTTTCACACCCATAGGTTCTAGTAAACATGTGACCATGAGAATTGATTTTATTCATAGGTTAAATGTGATTAGCTGTAATTATCATGTGATTTTATTAGCATTGCTTTTTAAGTTGGTGAAATGAAATGTTCAGCTATTTTAATCACTGTTTCTGAAGAATAAAAGGACGAAAGCGCTAAAAATATATTTCCATTTCTGACTGTCATTTCAGTATTTCAGTGTGGATATTCTACTTTTTTTTACGTTGCTCTTGTCAATTTTACTTAACCCTATAATGTTATTTATTTATCTGTTTGTTTATTTTCTATTTGTTCATCAGGTAGGCAGGCTGGTCTATTTGTCTTTTTGGGTCTATATCACATTATTGAAATTCTAAAATACTGAACACCATAAGCTCGACCTTGGAATCTCGAAATGTGATATACTCGAACGCTCAGAACAGCGAATTTTTTCCAAGGGAAAAAAAATTGCTGTTCCGAGAATACACACACACACACACACACACACACACACACACACACACACACACACACACACACACACAGCACAAGCACACCAAAATACATAATCCACACATACACACTTCACAGAACCCTACACTAAACCATACATACACTACTAGCTATCCACTTACATTAATCCAACCCTAACCCTAAGGTCCCTAACTATTGCACACTCACCTTACCTGCTCCCTAACCCTAAGGACCCTAACTATCGCACACTCAACTTACCCACTCCCTATCTCTAAGGTCCCTAACAATCACACACTCACCTTACCTCGGTCCGTTTGCACACTTACCTTAACCCGGTCCGTCACCTTCACATCACATTCGAGGAAATAGCGAAGCCACAGAAACGGCCCACCGAATACTTTCCCTAGATAAATATTTGGTGTTCTGCAGCTTCGCTATTTCAAGCTATTGCTGAATAGGGGTCGATATTAGAACATTCAATGTTTTAACACTTCAGTGTTCTAATATAGACCCAGTCTTTTCAACCATGTCCCAGGCTCACGGGTTGCATACAATAGCACACATTAATTTTTTACAATTGTGAAAACAATACAATAGCAAGAATATTGCAATTATAGTAGGAACACTGGAGTGTAGATTTAACAATTAAAAATCCATTGTACAAATGCTTAGACTTAAAACATTATATACACTATTTACGTTATTGCTGTGGTGGTTTTATTTAACCATCCATTGTGCAAAAACTTAGACAGCAAAGATAGTTTCTATTATCGATATGGTAGATGTTGGCAGTATTGTTACAGTAAAAGTTATACTTTTGGGTGTTACTCTAAGGAAGATTAACTGTTGTCCCTGTAACATTTGCAGATAGTGTTGTCTTTGTAATATTTACATCTAGATAAGGTGCTTGCACAAGATTTGCTGAATTCCTTATTTGTTCAAAGCACCCTAATTTCCTTAGGAAGATGACTCTAGTTTACAGGTCTAAAGCATAACAATATCTTTTTCACCCATTTTATTTTTAAAGGAGGGCCTGACCAGTGTAACACTGTCTTCTTGGCTACATCTTATAGGGTATGTCTGTTCCCTAAAATGCAGATTTGATCTTAAAGGTGAGCAGTATCATAGTTCTAGGATTTTAAGTAGTAAGCAGTGAATAGAAAATAAGGCCAATCATTAACAAGCAACAATAGCGTATGAGGACAATAGCAAATAAATCTGATGATCTTACTTTCTGCAATCTGTATTTTATCTGTATTGTGAGCAGTGCGTATAGAAAGTAAGGGCACTTCATATTCAAGTTTTAGGTAGGAGAACACTTGTAGCAATAGCTCTCCTGGCTGCAGTAGAAAGTAGATGTGAGCTTTTATACCAGAGTTTGGGCACTGGAAAGCACCCAGTTTATAATATAGTCTGTATGGGCTGTGAGTGACAGTGAAGGAACAAGTATTTGTATTCAGAGGCATTCGGGTAATATTGCCTTTTGGGTCACTAAGTATGATATTAGATAGGTTTGCTGATTTTGGGTGGAGACAAATAACATTCCATTTGTTTTTGTTGGTTCCAATTCATTGGAGTTTACTAGGCTATTGATCTGTGGAGATCACAAGAAGCCTAGTCTTATATTCTCACAGTAGTTTTTAGCCCATATATTTTTTGTACAAACAACCCAGGGATGGAAAGAGCAAGGATATTTTGGGACATTTATATACTGTCCCTATCAATGAAGGACAAGGGGTTAAACTGGAGATGAATTTGTGGTTACCCATCAACTTGTCTAAATTACATTTGAATAGAGAAAGAGAAGTACTTTGCTTTATGTGAAAGATGGTTTCACAGAAGTAGAATTCTCTGTGATACATACCTATCATTCCTACATGTTCTAGTTATGTTGCAGAAGTAACTGAGATCCCCTTGAATGAGTGTCCATGCCACCACTGGACTTGAAAATGTGTAATAGGTGTGATGGGATAAGGTCTGTTGAGGCTCTATACTCAAGACAGAGGTCACCTCACAGCAGCCTGTGTGATAAGAAGAAGATAGACAAGGCTTTTAGAATGCCTGTGTAGATTTTATGTTTTAGACTGTTGATCTTCTTGGCAATGAGTCATTGAGGCTATTCAAATTGTGACAATTATTTGTTTAAGTACATACAGAAAGGGGCATTATACTCAAATGATCAGCCTAAGGACTGCCAAGTACAGATTTATTTTTGTATGTAATATGTTTTTTGTTTTGTTATAGAACACATTTATATTAGGTTTCCACCATAGGGGTTTATTTTTTAATATGGTATTTCATTTATTTCAGGTGGAGATAACTTTAACTTAAGC
>NC_056744.1:218681793-218701793 GCF_019279795.1 Protopterus annectens | reverse complement strand
TTGCTACTCATTAGACATTAAAGTAAATGTTTACACACTGTACACATAAACCATTGACACTGGCACTCCCAATATCCCATAGCTCATGTAACACAACCACCCAAACTTAAGTACACAATAAGCTAAAACAATAAATAGTAAAACAAACAAAAAAAAAAAATAAACTGAAACATGGACTAGTTTGCCATTCATTGTAATGTAAAAAAAAAGAAGAAGCAACTTTACACACTGCACACTAAAATCCATAAACACCCCAGAAAATCCCATCTCAGTCTGATGCCTAGAAAAGCAGTTCATTATTAATAGAATAAGTGAAGAAAACACAATTCAAACCACCTAAACTAACTAAGAAGCATAACTTAACAGTAAAGCTAACAAATCCTGGCCAAATCTTGAATAATCTAATAAAACACGTAGTAAATGAACTGCTACTGCCACTAAAATTTACCCCACAGTTACAACTAGTAAATGAACTGCCACTGCCAGTAAAACGTACCCCATAATTATAACTTCAAGGTCATAAACGACACACTCCGTTTATAAAAAGCTACACAAACTACATAAAACCTTACAAAATAACTATCATTCAAAACTTAGAAATAAAATAACAAAGCGGTCCAGAACCCGTTGAACTGTTTATTACAATTTATAATGAACTAAGCGCTTTCACCCAACTATTCTGTGGGTTTCTTCAGAGTTACAAAAACTACTACTTCATCATTCGTATTTAATACACATAACCATAAAACCTTCGTCCAATTACATAACTGCTCCAATTATCAAAAATTCAATTGATGTTAAAAATTCTTGGTTTTAAACATCGAGTAAAAAATGTTTTAAAAAGGTTTTAAAATGCTTCTCAAAAAATACTGTTATAAAACTGTTATAAAACCTTTTTAAGAAATATTTTTGAAGCTACATTTAAAAAAAAAAAAAAAAAAACATTCTAAAAAATACATTTTAAGAATACATTTTTAAAACTACAACGCCTTCATATTTTATATATTATTTAAAAAATTCATTTGCCACATAAAAACACTTATGTATACCTTAACGAAATAAATTGTTAAAAACTACAAATACATTGCAATTGGGTACAATATTTGTCTATTACTGTTAACAAACAATAATAGTCAATAGTCATGTTAAAGTACATGTTCTATAAACTTTGAGTATCTCATAGTGTGTCTGAAGTATTACAAATAAAATTAAAATTAAAAATTGATAATGTTAATAGTGTTAAATACATATACTAAACCTAAACATCAATATATTTTTATATCAAATACAGTATGATTTATATTTTAAAATGCTAGAAATGGAAACATGTTCATTAATATCTGGCGTGTTGTTAGCATTTAGCCTTAATTGCCATAGGCATTCCTTCATTTCTAGTAAATTGTTCACATCCCCTTCTTTATTCATACTGTCTGGTATTCTATCAACTACAAAGAATAAAAACCTTTTGAAATCCTCACATTTAGTACTGTGCAAATATAATGAACTAGTTTCCTTCTTATTTTTGATGTCCCTCGTGTGTTCCATAATACGCTCCCTTAGTTTTCTAATGGTTTTACCCACATAAAATGCTAGACATGATAGGCAAGTCGCCAGGTATACCACCATCTTGGTATTACAATTCACATGCCCAGGACATCTAATAGATCTGTTGAAATTTTTTACCATAACATAGGGACCGTCATTAATGAACCTACAAGTTCTACATAACCCACATTTTTTCATTCTAGAATTCCTGTATGGTAGATTGATGTTGTTGCTTTCAAAATATTCCTTTAAATTCTTTCCCTTACTATATGTTATGTTTGGACCCTTACATAAAATGTTCACAATATCAATTTTATTACTGAATATTTTTCCCATACCTCTTTAATAGCATTAAAAACTGCTTCCGTATTATCACTGAATGCTAATATTAATGCTTCAGTCCTATTCTCCTTTTTACCTACATCCGTTTCCATTCCATACCTTAAAATTGGTTTAAAATTTTTATTCCTTTTCACCATCACTTCTTTTTTCATATCGATTAACAAATATAATGGATAAAAAGCTTGTAACGGTGAACAAACAAAAACTCCAAAATCCAAAACCAGGGTAGAAACGGAGAAAAAACGGCAATTAAAATTCTTTCTGGCCAACGTTTATTTACCAAGACACAGTACACTCAGTAAAATAGTTTGGCTGAACAAAATCTGTTGTAAAAACATAAACGCTATTAAACCCTTGCGTTTTCGTCTGCTGTATTGAGACTTCATCAGATGAACCTTTATTTAACGTTTACACTCCCTTTTATAGTCTACATAATCACTTTAATTAATGAACTCAATCTAAATCAATTAACCCAATTCAATTCCTTTTACATGCTTTTCTTGTAAAAATATACTTCCCTATTCATTTAAAAAACATTTAAAAACACTTCATTTTGTAACATATTAAAACAAGTAAAATTATTTCCATGTGGTTAATATAAACTCATTTCTTTCATGAAATAAAGGACTAAATACAAAAATATAAATACAAAACAATTCATTTTGTGGTGTTCGGCTGCCATCTAGTGGAGATTCATATTTGTTTGTCATGCAGGACCATAAATTAAAAACCATAAAAAGTCCTTTGTATTAAAATAAACCCCATTTTCATATTAATATAATTTATAAAAATAATTTATAAAAACACCCTTATATCAAATAAATTGTTAATAAATTAACAAAAATTGTTGCTGGATCAAATTAATGTACTTTCTTACAACAATGTCATTATAATTTAGCTGCCCTTAATTTCAAGACTGGCAATATGCTAGTATATTCGTTCAACCCAGGTGGGTTGTATGCTTCAAGTGTTACCTGCCACCAAAGCTCCCTATATTCTACTTTTTCCTCCCAGGGGCCCCCTCTTATATCAATTCAATTCAATTCCCATTGGGTGCTTTATCGTAGATTTTTGGATGACATAGTACTATTTTGGACTGGGGGGGGGTTTGACGAATTCATTCACTACAACACCACCCCCTTTGTCTGGTTTCATAATTCTGTAACTGTCCGTTCCTGTTAATTCCTTTAAACAAAACCTCTCCGCTGTTGTTAAGCTGTCTTTAAATTCACCTCCTACTTTTAACAGCCTTCTAATTTGTATATCACATAACATTTCAAACAGATTTATAGTAGAGTTCTGTGGTGGAATAAAAGTACTCGATCTCTTCAATGTAACATGTCTTAGGTCAAACTCTATTTTTTTATTTGTATCATTTGAAAAAAACATCTTCAGATTTAGTAGTCTGGTGTATAATTTAAAATTAATCATCACCCTACCAATGTCAAGTTTGAAATTAGGGACAAAGATAAATCCTTTTATAAAATGGAATGGTTGGGTGAAAGCGCTTAGTTCATTATAAATTGTAATAAACAGTTCAACGGGTTCTGGACCACTTTGTTATTTTATTACAAACTACATAAAAGCCTATTATGCAGAAACTTAGGCAATTAATGTATCCCACTGAGGTCAGCTAAAAAATACCTCACTAACAAAATCACCACAGATTCTAAAGTCAACCACAAAGCATTCTATAGCTATGTCAAGAATCTCAATGGCAACACTCACATCTGCTCTGAGTTACTGCACAATGGCACTAAATATGCAGAACCAACTGATATTGCCAACATTCTGGCAGATAGGTTCAGTGCTAACTTTACCCCCTCTCACCCCCTAAAGTGCCCATACCAGAAGAATGCAAAGTTCCTGTAATCATGGCTGCACAGGTAAAACCCACACTCTCCAAAGCCAAGAACACAGCATCCATGGGACCTGACAATATCCCAGGCTGCATTCTACATGAACTAAAGAATGAACTGGCACCCCACCTAAGTACCATGTTCAATCATAGTCTCACCTCAGGCTTTGTGCCCACTGAATGGCACACAGCGATGGTTATACTACTCCACAAAGGGGAGCAACCATGGACTCCGGGAACTACTGCCCCATTAGCCTGACGAGCCTGGTCTGCAAGGGCATGGAACGTATCATCATGGAACCTATAAACAAAGACATTGGCAATCTCCGAACTCTGGACCCCACCCAGTTCAGGTTTGTAAAAGGCAGAGCATGTCTCCTAAACCTGATAGACTTTTTTGAAGCAGTCATCAAAGCTGTAGATGGGGGTAAGGTGGTACACACAGCCTATCTAGATCTCACCAAGGCTTTTGACACCATCTCTCACTCTGGAATTATAGATAAACTCACTAAACTAGGTATAAATCCCTGTGTCACAAGATGGGTTGCCAGCTGGCTCATTGACAGAACCCACACTGTGAAAGACTCCAAATCTGACTTCAGTGACAAGTGAAGTACTACAGGGTTCAGTTCTGGGTCGTCTCCTGTTTGGTATCTGCTTCTCTGAAATACAGGCTAACATAGAAGGTCTTTGGCTAATGAAGTTCATAGATGATTGCAAATTAGGAGTCATAATTCAAATTTCTAATGATGTGGACATCCTACAAAAGGGCCTCACTGAGACAGATACCTGGTGTCAAAGCCATGGCCTCAAGCTAAATGCCAAAAAGTGCATTATCATCCCCTTTGGTAAAAACTCTGTACCCATGAAATACCACATAGGCGGTCTACTTAACACTGAAAGTATGATAAGAGACCTTGGGTCACAGGTGACAGTAGTCTCTCCTTTGATAATCACATTGCCACAATAGTCAGGAAATCCTTCTAAGTGGCACACCTCATCATGTAAGGTTTCTCATCCAGGAAAAAAGAGGTCATTGCTCCCCTCTACTCATCACTCATTAGACCCATTATAGAGTACAATGCCCCTTTTGGTATGTACCTCACAAGACATCTACAACGACTAGAAAGGCCACAGAAAAACCACACAAAGAGGATTACCAGCCTCAAACAGATGCCCTACACAGACCATCTCAAAAACCTCTAGATTTACTCCGTTGCATATTGCCTACTCAGAGGCGATCTCTGCCTAACATACAAAGCTATGTCAAACCCAGAGCTGTTGGACATGCTCCAATTAAAGAAATCCCAATCCCTTCAAGCTACATGCTCTAGGGACCTAAACCTTGTCACTACAATAAACAGAACATGCTGGAGGGATACATTTCGGTCCCAGAGACTTCCCATACTCTGGAACAAAGTACCTATCTATATCAAACAAGGCTCCTCATTAGCACTCTTGAAGAAAAATCTTGATGATTGGATGGGAAATAGGAAATTCAGCCCGCGGATCACTTCTGTGGCTCTGCTCGACAGGGGCACAGGAAAATAATTTTCTTGGGTGGCGAAAGCCAGGGTACATTTTTGGCTAGGCTTATATAGGCCCCAGGGCCAATAGCTTAGTACCTACCTATGAACCTATGAACATAAAAGCACAGAAAATAGTTATACTGAATATGTGTGGCTCTAGTTTGTGTGATATATGAAATATCTTATACTATAGTATTTGGAAACTTGTTTAAATCACTCATTACAAAACTTGTCCTCTAAACCTACAGTACAAGATATTTCATGTATCACAAACCTTAACAAGCATAATCCATGTCTGTGTATTTGTATATCTGTACCTACAAGTGCAAAACAGAGAGGCTGAGAGTGTGCTATCTGAGCTAAAGTGAAACACCATTCAGACAGTCATAGCTGCAGGCATTCATTTTACATTGTGTATATAGTCATACACACAGATATACAGCTTACTTATATAGTAATATATACAAATATGAGAAAGGGGAGAAAAAAGTACAAAAATAAGATAAATATATGTAAAAGATGTGAAGTATAAATCACAATAGAGGTGAATTACCTGATATTCAGCAGGCAAGTGTATTGATATGAATAAAATGAACTAAGAGTAAGACTTGTGGAGGGATTAAGTAATTCCAGTAGTCTGATAGCAGGTTTGAATTTATTTGTCTTTGTGAGATGAATGTAGAGTGTGTTTCTAAATTATTTGCTTGTGTCTAAATAATATGGATGCCTGAAGGTAACAATGCTTATAGTTTAGGTCAAAGAATGGCAAAGCCAAGGGTGAAATTGGATTAGTTGTTGATTGGCCTAATTAGTGGGAGGAGCTTTATCTGCAGAACAACAGTGAAGACATGGAGTGGGCTTAATCAACAATCTATGGCTGGGCTGGTGTCACTAGTAAAGATCAGTATATAAGAGGGAGAAGGAGGAGTCTGGCCTCCTCTTGAATAAGTACCTAGTTGGCACACTGATGTTCATTTCTTGGGGACAGAAGGATGAAGTGGCGGCTTTGGAGAGAAGTTGTAGATTCATGGATTAGTAGGTATATAAAGTTAGACTCTATCCAAGGTTTGGCCACAGAATATTTTTGCTGGTCACATAATGGACAGCTGGAATTAGGTTGTATGATATTCTGCTACAACAATGTATGGTTGAGTTAATTATAGTTTTAGTGTTATTAAGGTGCAGAAACAAGTTCCTGCAGGTGTCAAGAGTGAGACCTAGATATTTAAAGGAATTAACTTATTTAATACTTTGGTTGAATGTTAGTCTTGTGATAGGAGGAGGCATGTTCTTTCTTAGCTTTGAGATATGCCAAAGAAAATTTGTTTTTTTTTTTTCTTATAATATTAAGTATTAGTTGTTTAAGTTATAGCCATGGTTCTAGCTTGCTGAGAATGGATTAAATTTTGGTAAGACAGAAGTGTGGGTGGGTGTAGAATCAAACAAAACAAGGTTATCAGTGTAATGTATAAGGATGAAAAGCTCGAGGCCCAGAAAAAGAGAGTTGAGGAAGATGCTGAAGAACATTAACTCATGGAAAGGTCTCTGACGGGTAGCAGCTACTATATTTAGCTATGTGGAGTCAAGATTATCAGTCATACAGAAGCTCCTGTTAGTAAGGTAGCTAGAGAACTGCTAAACTGTACAAGAACTAAAGCCAGAGTGCGAGAGGAAATTGAGAGGGGGGTGTGGTTTGCAGAGTCAAATAGTTTAATGAAGTCAAACAAAGCTCCACTGAGGTGGTCTTTGTTGGTGCTGGTAAGTACTGTGTTGTGGTAAGTACCATGTTGTGGTTAGCACCGTATTGTGGTAAGTACTGTGTTGTGGTAAGTATTGTGTTGATCTGTGTACGTGGAGCATTTTAAGTACTTGTTTATTTTATGAAACCATATTAGTGTTGTGAGACAATGTTGTATTTAAACTCCAGCAGCTGATTGTAGATTGCTTTTTCAAGTAGTTTTCCCAAGTACAGTATGAGGAATATGGTACAAAAATCAGATAGATTAGTGGATTTGGGAAGTAATGATGGCCACTGTCCATGCATCATAGAATTTTGGTTCCTTTTGCAGACATATGTTATGCAATTACAAAGATGGCTAACTATTAAGTCTACATAGGATTTTATGAACCAAGGATATAATCTATCAGATCTTGGATGGCCACATTTGGGTAAAAACTGGAATAATTTCTTTCTTTCTTTTAAGGATATTTTATTGAAGCAGAAGGATGGGATGTATTGCTTAAGATGGTGGGTGGGATAATAAGGAGTAGGTAGAGAAATATTGTTGAACTGGGATTGGATATTTTAGTGGGTTAGATGAAGTAAAGGTTTGCCTGTTGTGAAGGTAGGTGGATTTATGCCTCCTGATAGCCATTCTGGCTAGGTTATATTGCATCGTAGCTGCAATAGAGAGTTGCAGACAGTGTCTGTGTTTAATATTTCCAAGTGTGGCCCCTTTCTTTAAATAAGCAATAGAGCTCATGTGCCATCCATGGATAGGGCTGCCATCTTTACAATTGCCCAAGTAGTATATAGGGCACTTTCTTATGGAGATATAATATTTTTCAAAGCAGAACCCATTCAAAACCAGTGGAAATACTGAAATCATATTTTTCACAAAATAAATGCTCACTCATGTAGAATTTGAGCTTCTTCTGTTGTTTTACATAATAGTAAGATGTTTCAGATAAAAAATAATTGATTTATGCAACTAATACAGGAAATTATTTTTTCTCGTTGCAAATGTTTTAACACATTTTTGTATTCATCACCTTTTTGGGTCACAGTATGAAATTATATACATTACTTACAATGAAACAAAGAAAAATGCCAGTAGCAATTTCCTTTCTCGTGTATGTGCCTTTTACATACAAGGTTCAGCAAAATGATGTTCATTATGTACACACATTGAAGCGAACTCATAGTTTCCATTTCAGTCATCTAGTCACCTTTGTATACAATGTCCCCAGTTGCACTACTAATTTTTTTGTTATTTTTCCTCTCTTTAACATGTGTAAAAAGTACAACAGACTATCTTAAAGTGACCAATGAAGTAGAAAGGAAGAACAAAAAAATGTAACCACCACATCAAAACTTACTTCTTCCTCTTTTGGCTTTTCCTGGTTAGGGGTCGCTACAGCAGATCACCTGTCTGCTCATGATTGGCAGTGGAGTTTTATGGTGTCAAGTTGCCAGCCTGGCACCCAATCTTCCACAGAAGGCACACACACACTCATACCTAGGGCCAATTTAGAGTGGCCAATCCACCTACAGCATGTCTTTGGGAGGAAACCGGAGCACCCAGAAGAAACCCACACGACCACAGGGAGGACATGCAGACTCCACACAGAAGGCACCCCAGCCGAGGATCGAACCTGAGAACCTCTTGCTGGGAGGCAGCAACGCTAACCGCTGAACCACCGCGGCCACCCACATCAAAACTTACTAATGTCAAATATAAACTCATGTGAAGCAACTTTTAAAGTAAAAATAACCCTAACCAGGGAAACCATTGTTAAGCCATTTTCTTTTGCAAATCAAGATTCTGAACAAATAGTTCAAGCTGTCTTATCTCAGTAGCAAGAGACTTAACAGTTTCTATCCTGGGTGAGGGGATGTATGTGAGTTTGTGGGGGGGGGGGTGATCAGACACTTCAATCTTTGTGTAACTGCCTTTTTATCTAGCAATATTGAGCTATCAATCAAAACCTGTTCTGGCTTAGTACAACTGTCCCATGGATAATTTACAGTTAGCATAAATGGGATATCAGCCTTCAGGTTACTTTGACAAATGTGGTCAAAGAGAGTCTGTAAATCTAATTTTAAATGAGCAAGTTTTTTACATTCCACAAATATATTCTTCCAATCTCCTAAAGTGTTTTCCTACTATATATAGTAGTGCAGAGATATAGCAGAATACATTCTTAAAAAATTAACTGGAATTTAGAAATACTTATAAAGGCACTGCCATCCAAAGAATGTGTATTTACTAGAGACTGTAGCATATCTAGGACATAGCATAATTTTGCAAAACATTCATCAGTGAGTAAAATCACTAAATCACTCTCCTAAAATTTAGAGGTTTTGTGTCCCTGTATAGACTTGGTTTTGTAAATTACATATTTCCTTCCTACCTGGTGTTTTTCTTCAGCCTCTCTTTCCCTATGATTTCAAAATCGGGTTAGTCAATTCTGGTCTATTACTCTGCTTTACTTTTGTAAGGCAAAACTTTCTAGAGAACTGTGTTAATGATGAAAATAACAAAATATCACTGTCTCTAAGATTATATTGTGTTTTAACCATTTCCCATGATATTACTGCAGTACCTTCTAGAAAATGCTTCTAAAATGTTGGGGTCTCATAACCTTTTAGTTATTTAGGTACTTTCCGTGTCCTATGATTCCATAAATTAGACATTAAAAACAGGGAGATATCCAACAGCCAATCTTTCAATTTATTTTTCTTAATGTACATACAGTTTGATTTTTAATATACCTAGAAATCTCAAACTGGTCCTTTATTGCATGACAGGGATCAGACAGAAACCATCCATAGACCCTGAGAGTTCTACCAACAAATGACAATATAATCTCCTTCCACAGTGAGTTGTTCATCAGATTATTAAGAGCATAAACATATTTGTGCATATTTACTTGATCATATACATGTGGATCAGGTAGGTTTGCCAACTGTCCAGAATTTAGGGACACTTTCACTGACATTGAAGGACACAAGAATATGTTTGATTGTGCAAAGTAATATTGTACGACAATCCCCTGAAGGGGAGATTAATGCACACTTCTGTTCTGCACACATTTTGCTTTCACGTACATGTCCTGAATTTTTTACGTGAAAAGTTGGAAACTCTAGGATCAGGGATCCAAAATCCAGCAAATTGCCTTTGAAGAATGTAGGTTTCCAAGAAACGTTATGTTGCTTTGAAGCCCAGATATAGTCAGAAATTTGCTTAATAAAACCATAAAAAAAAAAAAAAAACTTGACCGGATACTTGTCCAAACTGGTACACTAAGAACTAACAAAAAATACCACTTTTTACCTTAACATAGTTTATTCTTTTTACACTTTTATCTCCAAATACACAAGACCTCTTCAGAGTACAAAGAATAACCAATACACTTCACAAAAGTGCTAAAAGAAAGAACTGTCAGGTTTAAAGTACTAATGTGTCAGCATAAAAAATGGTGTGTTTTGTTAATTTGCTTAACAAGCTTTAAATAGAATCCTTTTGGAGGAGGAATGGGGAAGGTCTGTGAAATATATAATGTGGAGTATAATGAACTTCTGCACTCCTTGAATTCTATATGTGAGGTCTAGATCCATGTCTATCCATTTGGATATGAAACTTAAGCAGTTGTTTCCCAAATACTCCCAAATACTCATATCCCAGCCGCACTCTGAAGATTTCTGGCCATAGGAACCCCTAAATATTTAATAGAGTCCTGGGCCCAGCTAAATTGATTCTTCTCTGATAGCTGTGCAAATACCACATAATTAATAATGTTCAACCTCCTTGAAATAAACATGCCATACTTACAAACCTTAGAACCTTCCCTCTTTATTGTGCCTAGTGATAAGTATACACTTACCAATGTTATCTTAAGCCCCTTAGCCAACACTTACAGGTGACACATCTTGCTTGCTTATTAATTAACTCACTTTGGGCTTCAAAGGGTATCCCCCTCTTCACCAAATACAGACCTCCTTTATGCTTACCATTATCACAACAAGCAAAATAAATATTAACATACCCCCATTTTATCAACTTAAAATGTTCTTTTCTATCCAAATGTATTTCCTGGAGAAGTACTAAATTGGGCCTCTGGTTCTTAATATAAGCAAAGAATTTAACTCACTTTATTGCAGAATTCAAACTATTGACATTCTGTGACAAGGTCTCCCATTACCCTACCATGTCTGTAAAACAAAAAAATATATTAGCTGACTTGGGGTCAGAAAAAAATCTACCAAATATAACACCATCACAAATGCTTGCCTTAGTAAGTGTAATATAATATTATTTTTCATATGACTGACATCAAACAGGATAAAAAATATATCAGATTGACATGGAACAAGATAAAAATATCAATGAAAAAAATGACACTTTCAATTTCAACTATTTACAAAAATACAAAAATATCCTTCCAAGGAGGAGGCTAAAAGCCTCTTCTGGGATAAGAAGGCAGACGTGCAGACCATGCTTATCCCTTGTCCTCCAAAGCTCCATAACTGCATCAGTTAGATTACAAGACAGCAGCTCCTTTTTGTTGGCCTTTGCAAAAGACTAGAGTAGCACCACTGATAGAGAAAGTCATTAACTAAAAACAATGAAGACTTGGCAATTGCTTGAGGAGAGAAGACTGGACAGTGCTAAGAAGATCAAGCAGTGTATGGTCAGTAGAAGATGTAGTGGGTCTAGCTGGTTCTGATATCAACTAGCTAAGGTGCACAACTGAAGAGAAGCCTGTCAGGTCTTGTCTCCATGGGGACAAGAAAATGAATGCTGAAGTCACCTAGATGAATGATATTATTTTCCATTGGCTAATTGTGCAATGTTCTGCAGTAGACTTCAAAAGGATGAGAAAGCTACAGAAAAACAGCAATACATGCATGGTATAGTATTTAAAGAAAAAAAGGCTAGCTAATATCCAATTTGATCTTTGATCTGTGTTATAGCAAAAATAGGTCCTGTGAGTTCAGTCCATTACCCCATTTGATGAACATTAACTAAAATAAATACATATACTTTCATTGGCATAATGACAATCTGCAACTGTTCTGGTGCCAGTGTATCCCTCAGGTATGCACTTAAAGTAATTTCACACAGACAGTGTCAAACTCAATTGTTTATACTACTTACTCATATACAGATGGACAAGCACATACACATACACACACAGACGCATGCAAAGAACACACATACATTAAAATGCATGACGTATTGACTTTCTAGGGTCTATATTAGATTAGCGAACACTTAAACAAGCGAACGCTGATTGATCGACCTTATTTTAGCAAATGTTCCAAATATCGAAGCAACAGAAACCCAAATTTTTTCCTAGGGAAAGAATTTGGTTGTCCCTTTCTGTTGCTTTGGTATTTTCAGTGCTGTGGTGGAAAGTTACGGGTCGGATTCAGCTAAGTGTGCGATTGTGTGGATGTGAGTGTTAGCGTGGGTTAGGTTAGTTAGGGTTAGGGCTCGGGTTAGGTATGTGTGCGATTGTGTGGATGTGAGGGTTAGGGCAGGTTTAGGTGAGTTAGGGTTAGGGAGCGGGTGAGGTGAGTCTGCGATAGTGACGGACCTTAGGGTTAGGGTTTGGGTTAAGGTAAGTGGATAGTTAGTGGTGTGTGCATAGTTTAGTGTAGGGTTAGGTGTCAGATTTTAGGTGTATGTGTGTAGATTTCTGTTTGTTTGGTGTGCTTGTGTTGTGTGTATGTGTTTTGGATCAGCGATTTTTTTCCCCTAGGAAAAAAATCACTGATCTGACAGTTCGAGATTGTAAGCTTTCGCTTACATAAGGTCGATCAATCAGCGCTCTCTTTTTTAAGCATTCGCTGATCTAATACAGACCCGACTTTTTATAGGTTACTTTTTATAGAAAGATTAGAAAAAATATAAAGTCATTTATAAAAGTTTAGGTTCAGATTCCAGTACACCCCCAGATGAACTCTTAGCACCGTATCTCCCAGCACCAACATAGATGTTAATAGGCATACAGGTGCAATAAGACTTGCCAATATATAACAGTACTATTTACCAGACTACATTAATGTATTACATCTGTAGTACTATCTACAATCATCACAATAAAGGCAACTATAAGTATAAGCTACACACTGGACATAACCACATGATTCTGAACAGCTTTATAACTCTACTTTCTAAGCAAGTACCTTTGGTTCTCATTTGGGGAAAATTTCTTACATTGACTAGTTATGTAAGATATGATTCTTTAACAGCAACCAGGATTTTAAGTGACAGTGTCAATGCATGATGTTTGACAAGCACTGTTTATTTCTCACTCTCAAAATACTTGTTTTTTATTATTGTTTTAGGTTTACTTTGATTTACATGTAGCATGTTATACCTCATTGTCCAAAGCATTAATCTGTGATGAGAGTTTCATATTGCAGATCTGGGTGATACTTACAGGCTCCACATTCATACTACATGATTTGAAAAGACATTAACCAAGTCAAAGATCCTGTATTACCCACAAAAACAGAAACATTTACCTAGTGTCTCTTTACTACTTTTCAAAGGCAAAACAAGAGTGCAGGCAACCATATGCATTCATATCTATTGATAATGTACATTCAGTATACCTACAGATGAAAAACTACCCTAAACTCTGTATCTAGCAATAAATGTTGCACCAGGCAATATACTACAATTAGTAACAAAGAAAAATATCTTGAAATCACCAATCTCTCATTAACAAGCAATACATTTAATATTATTAGCAAAACAAGCTTGCCCACCTCCTTTCCCTACCACTCACAAACCTATAGCTAGAAATGTTTTTAGCCCAAAGATTGCGTGTAGGCTATTTCTTATAAATGCCTAATCTAGCACACATATGCACAAAATTATAAGGTGCTATGAACAAAATATGTACTTTTGCACTATTTTCAGATCCACATGCTCATCATTGCTAACTCTTTTATTATTGGAGGGATGACATAATGGTTTACTTCACAGACAAGAGGCATGGGGTTTGATTCTGACCTTGGATTATTGACTAGGCTTAAAATGGCCCACAAGGGCATCTAGCCTAGTACTCACCTATGAATGGTTCAACTGGTCAATGAAAGAGCAACACTGCTACTGTGTTCACAGATATACAAAATAAAAATGGGACATTGTTCTCCTTTAAAATCCAAACTATGAATTAAACAGCCAAGCTATCCACTGAGAGACAGTCAAGAAGAGGACTTAACCCTCATTAGATCACAATTTAAAACAAACACATGAGAATGCACATTCAAAGACATGTTCCAGCAATCTGGAATAAATTCCTAGAAGAAGAGAGGAAAGAAAATACTTGGTAAAGCATTCAGAACAAAAGTAAGCTCATGCTTTAGAGAGAATGGCAGGCAGGTGCTTTAAAGAGTATGGTTAGATAGAAGGGTTAGTCATTGCTTAAAGGGTATGGTTATAGAGAATGGCTAGTCATTACTTTAAAGAGAATGGTTAGATAGCGTGGTTAGTTACTGCTTTAAAGAGTATGATTATAGAGAATGGTTACTCAGTGCTTTAAAGGGTATGGTTAGAGAGAATGGTTAGTTAGTGCTTTAAAGGATATGGTTAGAGAGAATGTTTAGTCAGTGCTTTAAAGGATATGGTTAGAGAGAATGGTTAGTCAGTGCTTTAAAGGATATTGTTAGAGAGAATGGGTAGTCAGTGCTTTAAAGTACATGGTTAGACAGAATGGTTAGCCAGTGCCTTAAAGGGTATGTTTAGAGAGAAAGATTAGTCAATGCTTTAAAAGGTATGGTTAGAGAGAATGGTTAGTCAGTGCTTTAAAAGGTATGGCTAGAGAAAAAGTTTAGTCAGTGCTTTAAAGGATATGATTAGAGAGAATGGTTAGTCAGTGCTTTAAAGGGTATGGCTAGAGAAAAAGTTTAGTCAGTGCTTTAAAGGATATGGTTAGAGAGAATGGGTAGTCAATGCTTTAAAGAGCATGGTTAGAAAGAATGGTTAGCCTGTGCTTTAAAGGGTATGGTTAGAGAGAAAGGTTAGTCAATGCTTTAAAGGGTATGGTTAGAGAGAATGGTTAGGTATTGCTTTAAAGAGCATGGTTAGAGAGAATGGCTAGTCAGTGCTTTAGAGGTTATGGTTAGAGAGAATGGTTAGTCAATGCTTTAAAGTGTATGGTTAGAGAGAATGGTTAGGTATTGCTTTAAAGAGCATGGTTAGAGGGAATGGTTATTCAGTGCTTTATAGGGTATGGTTAGAGAGAATGGTTAGTCAATGCTTTAAAGGATATGGTTAGAGGGAATGGGTAGTCGGTGCTTTAAAGAGTATGGTTAGAGAGAATGGTTAGTCAGTGCTTTAAAGACCATGGTTAGAGAGAATGAGAATGGTTAGTCAGTGCTTTAAAGGGCATGGTTAGATAGAATGGTTAGTCGTGGCCTTAAAGGGTATGATTAGACAGAATGGTTAGAGAGAAAGGTTAGTCAGTGCTTTAAAGGGTATGGTTAGAGAGAATGATTAGTCAATGTGTTAAAGTGTGTGTTTAGAGAGAAGGGTAGTCAGTGCTTTAAAGAGCATGGTTAGAGAGAATGAGAATGGTTAGATAGAATGGTCAGTCAGTGCTTTATAGGGTATGGTTAGAGAGAATGGGTAGTCAGTGCTTTAAAGGGCATGGTCAGAGAGAGAATGGTTAGTTAGTGCTTTAAAGGCTATGGTTAGAGAGAAAGTTTAGTCAGTGCTTTAAAGGGCATGGTTAGAGAGATAATGGGTAGTCAGTGTTTTAAAGAGTATGGTTAGAGATAATGGGTAGTCAGTGATTTAAAGATTATGGTTAGACAGAATGGGTAGTCCGTGCTTTAAAGGGTATGGTTAGAAAGAATGGTTAGAGAGAAAAGTTAGTCAGTGCTTTAAAGGGTATGGTTAGAGAGAATGGTTATTCAGTGTGTTAAAGAGTGCGGTTAGAGAGAATGGGTAGTCAGTACTTTAAAGAGTATCGTTAGAGAGAATGGTTAGTCAATGCTTTAAAGAGCATGGTTAGAGAGAATGACAATGGTTAGATAGAATGGTTAGTTAGTGCTTTAAAGGCTATGGTTAGAGAGAAAGTTTAGTCAGTGCTTTAAAGGGCATGGTTAGAGAGATAATGGGTAGTCAGTGTTTTAAAGAGTATGGTTAGAGGGTTCCCATTCAGAAGCCTGAAACATCATAAGCCTGAAAATCAAAATCCTGAAACCAAAAGCCTGAAAATTCAGAATCCTGAAAACTCAAAATCCTGAAAGCCCAAAATCCTGAAAGACCAAAATCCTGAAACTCAAAATCCTGAAAACACAAATAATGCTAATATGTCACTATAAAGACACTAATATCTACCAACTGACCCTGACCCTAACCCTAACCCTAAGGTCCGTCACTATCGCACACTCACCTGACCCACGCCTAACCTAACTCACTTAAACCGCCCCTAACCCCAATATTTGTCACTATTGCATACATGCCTAACCTGCGCCCTAACCCTAACTCACTTAAACCGCCCCTAACCCTAAAATAAAACCAACCGCATACTTACCTGACCCCAACGCATGACCTAACACCACAGGGGTAACAATAGCGAAGCCACAATGACATCAGTATGTCTATTTTGTGTTTTCAGGATTTTGAGTTTCAGGATTTTGGTCTTTCAGGATTTTGGGCTTTCAGGATTTTGAGTTTTCAGGATTCTGAATTTTCAGGCTTTTGGTTTCAGGATTTTGATTTTCAGGCTTATGATGTTTCAGGCTTCTGAATGGGAACCGGTTAGAGATAATGGGTAGTCAGTGATTTAAAGATTATGGTTAGACAGAATGGGTAGTCCGTGCTTTAAAGGGTATGGTTAGAAAGAATGGTTAGAGAGAAAAGTTAGTCAGTGCTTTAAAGGGTATGGTTAGAGAGAATGGTTATTCAGTGTGTTAAAGAGTGCGGTTAGAGAGAATGGGTAGTCAGTACTTTAAAGAGTATCGTTAGAGAGAATGGTTAGTCAATGCTTTAAAGAGCATGGTTAGAGAGAATGACAATGGTTAGATAGAATGGTTAGTTAGTGCTTTAAAGGTTATGGTTAGAGAGAAAGGTTAGTCAGTGCTTTAAATGGCATGGTTATAGAGAGAATGGGTATTCAGTACTTTAAAGATTATGGTTAGAGAGAATGGGTAGTCAGTGCTTTAAAGGGCATGGTTAGAGAAAGAATGGTTAGTCAGTGCTTTAAAGGCTATGGTTAGAGAGAATGGTTAGTCAGTGCTTTAAATGTTATAGTTAGAGAGAATGGGTAGTCAGTGCTTTAAAGGGCGTGGTTAGAGAGAATGGTTAGTCATTGTATACCATGCCTATACTTGTACTTAAGATGATTGTACAATTCAAATGCCATAATACTTGGCAAAATAGTTCTCATTACTTTAGTACACATTATCTATTCACTATGTGTTGATAGGTTGTCTTGTATGTACCACTGTAGCTATGTATTATTACATTATTGACTTATATGCGGCCCTTTCTCCATGTGTGTTACATCATTGACTTAAATGTACCACTCTATTAATAATCACTGCATTACATTTTTGTGCCAATTGGCTTGGATTGTTGCTGAGGGTCAGTTAATCCAGTTAACAAAATGAAATAAATAAAAAAAATAAATACATAGAACTGCAGTTGGGAAGATAGTTTCAATACTTTCTTAACTAAGTAAATAATACTGATATGAATATTCTTAAATAAATAGCACTCATGTCCCCACAGGAAGAAATTTATTCACAGTCTGCTAAAAGACTGCTATAAAGCTAAAACTTCATAATACTTATGTGAACAAGAGCTGAAAGTAGTACACTAAACAATAAAATGATAATAAATCAATTTGTGCTACACATTAGATGCAGTTCAGTGTGATAGAAATCCTGTCTGGTAATGTTATTCATTGTCATCTGCCACAATTTTGTGGAGTTTAACAGTACGAACACATAAATTAAGTTTGTATCAAGTCATGAATAATAAACCAGACAATGCCTCTGTAATCCTTTTTCATATTCTCATGCTACAAATGGAAAGTACTGATGAAGATGGGCAGCCTCTAGGGTGCAGGAAAAGCTACTGCTAATAATTATAATGAGCAGGGAGTGTACTAAAATGCAGCTTAATAGCACTGAGCTGCAAACATAGAAAAATGAACTGAAATCCCAACGTATCTGTTTGTGTGTTGTGTGTATATGAGCAAATTGTGTAACACTTCTGCTTGTCTAGAGCACAACAATGAACAGAAATAAAGTTTCTGGCAATTTGCACACAGGACTAAAGCTCTGACTGGTTAATCAAATGCTTCTGGTGCCAAGAGTGTAAAGTTTGAGTCTTTCCACCTTTATTTGCCTAATGTGTGGTAACATTGAGCAAGTCACTGAACCTGACAGTGCTTTGGGGCAGTTTGGAATTTGGGCTTTCCTGGACCGCATGCCTAATATCTACCCATGAACATACCTAATCAAAAATAGCACAACTCAAACATCAGCTTGCAAACCTGAATGGATGTAAACAGTCCTAATTAAAGTAATGAACTACAAATAAGGGATCTCCTGAATGTCTGTTTTTTATTCCCATGATGTCCATACATATGAAGTGCAGCTACCTGATAGTGTGCTAAGATGTCATGTCAAGGAATGTCCACTACAGATGAGACCTGTGGACAAAGGTAAAGTGGACGGTTCGGTGTGTAGCCTTTACTGGTGGGGAACAGATGATACACCTTCAATTCAGAAAGTCTGTGTTTTTTTTCCCAGTGCCACTAGTCTGAAATTACACTATTATGCTTCTACAAAAGGGTCAAAAATCTTATAGTATGAATCAGTCATTTAGTCTGATAACATGAACACTATAACAAAATACTAAACTGAGAATATGAAGTGGGTTTTCTAGTACACAAACAGCATCTCAGGGATTCAGAAAAAAAAAAAAAACACTGATGATAGTAAGAACTACTGCCAAAAGGGACTATTTCCATGATGTGAGAAATTAAAATTCAGAGACACATAACTACATTAAAGGACAACCTCATTATAAGCTAATTTACATGTCTCTGAATCTCCCTTTATTGTTGTGGGTGCAAATAAGTACTTTTCTGCAATAGTCAACACTAGCATCCCATGTATGATGCTGACACCAGCATCCCCCATTCACTCTCCCACACACATTCAAATGTGCACACACACACACACACACACACACACACACACACACACACACACACACACACACACACACACACACACACACACGCACACACACTGACATATCCTCAATGTCTTTTGTTATTATTTTTTTTGTCCCTGCCCTTGTCAATCACTAATACAACCTAAATCTAGTTCATCTAACCAATTTGACAGCATAGTCAGTGAATTCAGTACACACTTCATTCAAACAGTAACCTCTCTTATTAAACCCTCAGAGCAGGCAAAAACAGGGTCATTTCCTCCATTATTAGCCCCCAAAACATTTGAACTCCAACCAGTTTCAATTCCTACAAAGAATTCCTACAATCAGAAAGTTGTTACAAACCTTAAAACCTACCATCCTTTCTCCTGATAACATAACATAACATAACATAACATAACATAACATAACATAACAGATCTGAGTACTTAAAAATTGCTGCTAATGTCCTAGCCTTTTCTATCTATAGCCCAATCAACTGCTCCATCATTGAAAACTCTATCACAACCTTTTGGAAAAGGTGTTACATTCTTCCTCTCCATAAAAGAGGAAGCTCGAATGAGCTCTCAGACTTCAGGCCTATAGCCATACTGTCTCCACTCATAAAGATTCTGAAGAAGTTAATCCAGTCTCAACTTCCTAGCTTTCTCACTGGGAATTTCCTCTTTTTCCCTACACGGCATGGTTGTCATCCTTTACATTGTACATGCAAAGCTCTCCTTTGTTTTATAAGATCTGTTAACCAATATCAAAACTCTGGAAAATTAGTCTCAACACCCTGTCTATATT